>NW_027192585.1:144357-161740 GCF_042370625.1 Thermothelomyces heterothallicus | reverse complement strand
CCCCCGGGGCCGCACTACCTACGTTCCCTCCTCACCCCTTTCCGCCCGGCGGACGATCTCCTCCAGCCGCTCCTGCATGTCCGCAAAGATGCTCAGTGCCTGCGCCAGCTTGCCCTCGCACCTACCGCCTTCTGCGCGCGTAAAGGCCATCCGCCACAGCGCCTCGTCGCGCACCGTGGCCTCGAGACCACGCCGGACCTCGCCCGCCGGCGGGGCAACAACACCCGCTGCGCCAACGGCCCGCGCGGCTTGTGCTGGGGCGCCGCGCCAGCTTGCGGCCGGCGTAGAGGCGAGCTCGGCGAGGAGCCGGGGGGGGATGGTGATGTGGTGGACGCCGGCGAGCTCCATGACTTGGTCGACTGAGGTCAGCGAGGCGGCGACGACTTGGGTTCTTTTGCCACCGCTGTTGTCTGGTAGGGAGTCGAGGTAGGCTTGGGCCACGCCGGTGAAGGCGAGGGCGGGGTCGGGGTCGGTGTAGCTGCGTCTTGGTTGTCAGTAACGGCGCCCTACAGAATCGTTTGCGTGCGGGTACGTAGGGGAGGAAGGAGGACATACCCAGAGTCGAAGTGCACGCGTAGCTCGTTTACGTAAGGGGCGATGTAGCGGCATCCGGCGGCGGCTGCCAAGGCCGTCTGCTCGAGACTGAAGAGAATGGTGGCCAGGGTGGCGATGCCCTTCTTCTCGAGCTCTCGACAGGCTTGGAGACCTTCCCAGGTAGACGGGATCTTGATGCAGACGCGGCTGGTGTCAAAGTCAGGGGCAAGCTGCTTGAAGTGGGAGATGATTCCTACATGAGACGACATCAGCCGAGGCTCAAAAGTAACAGTGACCTCCCCGTTCGATACTCACGCTCGGCATTCTTGGCCGTCTTTTCGGCGGAATAGGCCAGCTTTGGGTTGGTCTGCACGTGTACATAACCGGTCGTGTGGGGGGCCATCCGAAGGGAGAGGTTGACCATCTGTTTGTGTTGACCTCTTAGTTCGGTGGCCAGAGGGTTAAGTGTAGAGAGCGAGTGGAGATAATCACCATCAGCTCAACTGCCAGCTCCTCTAGTGTTGCATCTTTCTGCTTGCCAAATTGCCAGTGGGCGACCTTGAGGGAGTCGGCGATCAACTGTCGGTGAAGGGGTTTCCCATCACTGCCGACTTTGGATAGCTCGGCAAACGCAATGGCCTAGATATTCGTGCTTGTCAGCATCTCATAACGTTACGAGCTAAGCCTGGGCCCCTGAGGCGCGACAAGATGACCGACCTGGTTTGAGGTGCAGTCAACAAATGGGCCAAACTGTTCGGCCACTGCTCCAATTAGCATTGGCCTCTGTTTTCAAGGGAGCCGAATGTGTCTTGATAATGTATCTTGATAATGACCATGCACATGTACCGCACATGCACTACGGAATCAGCTTGGAGTAGGTAACTTGCCTTGTGCGTCCAGAGTGTCACAGTCGACACTACTTAGCGTCCGTAATTGGTCGAGGAGGGTAGCCATCTTTGCGATCTCTCTGGGGCCCTCGGCCGTGCTGCGTTGGGTACTTCCGAAGACGATTGGTATGAAGAGAGTTGAGTTACTGTTCCGGACAATTCGCGTAAGGTATGGTACGGAGTATTCCGTATGTCATTACACTACTTTGTCTTGTCCCTGGAGGCCGGTGCCGCGGCGGGATGAGAGTTACAGCCTGTTGATGATGTCTTTGCAACGCGCTAATGTAGAGGCAGGTAACCAGTCCTGGCGGGGTCGAGTTCGGCCCTGTGGAGGCTCCGGCAATAATGGGCCGTGTGGGGCCGATTAGACGATGTGGTGGTTCGGGGCCGTCAGTACTTGATCAGCCGACTAGCTTGGACTTTTTGCTGGCCACAGCCTAACGACAACGCCGCTGCCGGCCCTCAGATTGCCATCAGTTTTCCGGCAGCCGATTGTCATGAGCCGCTTGCCGCGGGCCGCCGTGGATGGTCCGACAGGTGCTGCTGGGTTCGAGAGGGAGAAACACTAGCAGGACCCCCAAGAAGTTGATTTCGATCAGGAAGGCACTGTGTAAACGAGAGAGCGGCTGCGCGAGTAGCTTAGGATCCCCCTCCTCCCAAGCCTCAATCTTAGTCATCTACGCTCGCGGAACGTTTCGGATGCTCGTTTAGGTGTCAGAGGGGAGACCAGGACTGTCATTTGTGCAACGTTGACGCGATTGGCGATTGAGCACATAGGCGCCGGGTCAGAATGGAGACCAAGACCAACGTCATAATTCCGTCGGTCGGGAACGCGGAGGGAGACGTGTATTTTCACCGTATCAGGCAGGTGCTTGCGGCGAGGATCGCAACGCAGTGCAACCGTTCTTTCACTTACCATTCTCCAATTTCCTATTTGTTGTTCTCGGGAGCCCCACTTCTGCGGGGAACCACTGCAGCATCGACGGATTACTGCAGTCGAAGCCACAACTGAGTGCTGCCAAGCCACGCTCAGCTGCCACAACCCACTCGATTTTCGGAGCTGGCGGCCAAGCTCGGCCTCGGGACCAAGTTCTTGGACGGCAATTGCGCAACGAAATGGCGACGCCGCCAGGCGCCTGAAATACATACGATGCGGCCGCCAATTCAATGCCTCCCCCTTCGGCCAGGCGTCCTTGAGAAGGTGTGCTGGCAATGCACGCATCGGGCTCTGCGCCAGGCCGATCAGGCGCCGCGAGTTTCGAGCGCTGCGGGCGCTCCACGCACTGCGAGGTTCTTTTCCAAGTCGGCCCTTCCGCGTGCCCCGGCCTCTACGTCCGCCCTGCCGCGACAACGGTTTAGGGCCGGTTTCTTCCTTTCTAACGCCCTCCTCGCCCGTTCCAACGGCACCTCGGTCGCCTCCCAGCCCACCGACAACTCGGCGCCGGCTGCCAATGCTTCTTTCGCCGCCTCCGTCGCGACCACAACCGATGCTAGTACCGATACCGATGTTCCTACCGATGTGCCCCTCCTTCCACATCGCCGACGACAAGCCGCAAGGCGTGATGCGCTCCGGCAACAACAACAACAACAACAACAACAAGAACAAGGACAAGGACAAGGACAAGGACAAGAACAGCAAGAACAACGACGACAACGACAACGACATGGAGGACAAGAGCAACCAGGCAAGCCCTCGCTAAACTCCATGTCCGCATCCCTACCCCCCGACGCCTCCGCCCGCCTCGCCGACACTGCAGCCCGCGCGCCCGCCGACTCCCTGCGCCGCACCCTCTCGGCCCTCCTCTCGCTCTCCAAGCCGCGCCTGACCGTGCTGGTCGTCCTCTCCGCCATGGTCCCCTACGCGCTGTACCCGGTGCCCGCCTTCCTCTCCCCGACGGCCCTGGCCGCCTCGACCCCGTCCCTGTCGCCGCTCACCCTCCTGTTCCTGACCACCGGCACGGCCCTGTGCTCGGCCGCCGCCAACGCGCTCAACATGCTCTACGAGCCCGACACGGACGCCAAGATGAGCCGCACCCGCACCCGCCCGCTGGTCCGCCGCCTGCTGAGCACCCGCGCCGCCGTCGCCTTCGCCGTCGGCTGCGGCCTCGCCGGCACCGCCGCGCTCTACCTCGGCGTCAACCCCACCGTCGCCTTCCTCGGCGCCGCCAACATCGCCCTGTACGCCGGCGCCTACACCCCGCTCAAGCGCCTGTCGGCCGTCAACACGTGGGTCGGCGCCGTCGTCGGCGGCATCCCCCCGCTCATGGGATGGGCCGCCGCCGCCGGGGAGAGCGCCACGGGCGACGGCACCTGGAGGGAGCTGCTCTTCGCGAGCGACGGGTCGAGCCTGGGCGGCTGGCTGTTCGCCGGCCTGCTGTTCGCCTGGCAGTTCCCGCACTTCATGCCCCTCTCGTGGGGCATCCGCGACGAGTATAAGGCCGCCGGCCTGCGGATGCTGTGCTGGATCAACCCGGCCATGAACGCGCGCGTCGCGCTGCGCTACAGCCTCATCTTCTTCCCGCTGTGCCTCGGCCTCTGCGCCGCCGAGGTCACCGAGTGGAGCTTCGCCCTGACCAGCCTGCCCGTCAACGCCTGGCTGGTGCGCGAGGCCATCAAGTTCTGGCGCTACGAGGGCCACAAGGGCAGCGCCAGGAGCCTGTTCTGGGCCAGCGTGTGGCACCTGCCCGTCATCATGGTCCTGGCCCTCGCCCAGAAGAAGGGCATGTGGGCCCGCGTCTGGAAGAGCGTGGCCGGCGAGCCGGACGAGGAGGACGAGTTTGACTACGACGAGGACGAGGCAGCCGAGTGGGTCGAGCATGCCCGGCCAGGAAATGTGGGCCCCGCGGTCGGTACCCGGAGGTGATCTTCGGTCGGAAATTCTTCTTTGACTGACCCACATGTAACAACAACACATTTGTTGGTTGTACTAGTAAACCACTTTCATGTGTATTTTTTTTTTTTTTTTTTGGCTATCTTGTGTACGAAATATCTCGGTCATTTTCTTTTGACACACAGGATGGCCTGAGAACCAGGGGGCACATGCACGGCCTGTAGTGCCGCAGTCAGACGACCATCTCCGGCTGCACGTCATCTCCGGTCAGCACTCTATCTTGCTCACCTCGCCACTGTAGCAGTTGTAAATGTGAACCGCTCTTCGGCGTTTGCCAGAAAGGGTATACTGTCACGAGCGGATTGGTGCCGTCATGTGTAACAAGAATTCCGATCCTTCGTCCGCGTGCCTCAGAATCGTTGTCCAACCCAACCGAACTCCACATCAGACCGCTCCAAGATCCGCGCAAATCCAACGTTGCAGCCGGTGATCCCACAGGTCCCAAGGCTTGGCACCAAACCCTCTTCAGAGTGTGTATGCCTAGATTCCAACCCACCTCGCCACAAGAATTCCATTGACTTTTGTTGTTCCCCGCAAGCCCATATATATGGAGCCCGGTGGCCTGGAAGAAGAAGAAGGAGGAGGAGGAGGATGCACGATCTCCGGTTGGCGATCGATACCGGGGTTTCCAGTTACGAAACAGCCTTGTGCCGCTTCCACAGGCTCCGTCAAAGCGACGCGCACCAGTCCTTCCTTGCCCTCGGCCCGATGTCTAGACAACAACAGGTGGAGTGCATCATGCTTGGGAGGCAGGGCCAGTTCCCGTAAGGAGGGCCCCGTTACCAGCAGAGCAAAGCGCAGCAAGGTCCATAGACCTCATCCGTTCGTCCACCCCTAACCCATCCGTGCCGCTCGCGCGTGGATCTGCCCATCAAATCCGGTCGAAACGGTTTCCCAGGCCGTCGTGCCGCACACATTGCCTCGTGATACGAACCTTTACGAGACCCCGCCAACCTCTGACCAACAACCGGTAAAAGCTGCTGTGCCTGCGCCTCGCATCTCAGCCCTACGAGCGTCTCCTGGGAGCCATCACAACGATGCTGACTAAGGCCAACAACAGTGGAAGTTAGACAACTATAATACGGATGACCATGGCACGCAAGATCATAATTTACGCCGGAGTCGAACAGCTGGATCATGAGAGACTCGATGGTATTATCTATCAGCCATGCAAGAGATTAAGCATTAAAGGAGAGTCATCGCGAAGCAACACAAACGCAGGAAAGAGAGAAGGAAATAATGAGAGAGACCAAGAGAGAGAGGTAAGAAAGAAAATGGAGGACGAGCAATTATCGCGTACTGAGTACTGCGTTATATGCGGCACAAGGCACGGCCGGTCCTGTTTCGACGCGGCTTCCAGACCCAACAGTAACCCCCAGGCCCCCCCCCCCCTTTCACCGCAAAAAAAAACCATCAGCGGGCCCCCGTAGAAATCGCACACCCCTTCTAAGACAGGGTGAGAGACTGTACGAGTGAGTCAAACACATGCACACACACAGAGAGAGAGAGAGAGAAAGAGACATCACAGAAAAGAACACGCCCCAACTCCACACCGATGCCAATTCCGTATCCCCTCTGCCGGCCTACTCCCCTCCTTCCCCCCACCACCAAACGCCACAGCCGTTTCGCCTCTTTTCTGCCCCCAGAAGAAAGAACAAGAAAAAAAATGGCCCACCCATTTGACCGGAAACACCCTGATGATTTTTGTTTCTTCGTGACGTGACATGACATGAAAATACAATGATGCACCGAAGCCCACCCACACCCAAACCCAAACCCAAAGACCCACAGCCCACAAAACGCCTGATGACCGACAAAAGAAACGATGCATGATTAAAGGAGAGTGTAGACAGTAAAAATGAGGGGGAGCGGGGGCGCAGGGGAGAGACGAGCGGAAGAAATGTCTTTGCCTCCCCGACTGCCATGTCATGCAACCTATCCAAACCCAGTCCAGGTATTAGAGACGTAGTTGCACGATAACCCGCTGTTTAAAAAAAATAAAAAGGAAAAAGTATAACAGAGAGAAATGAGAAGAAAGGTAAGAAAAGGGAAGGACAAGCATCAGCTGCCCTGTCCCCTATTCATGATGGCGTCGATGCCCATGTCCCCGACGCTAGGCAGCCTGCCGCTGTGGCCTAGGTATGGGCTGGCTCCCTGGCTGGCAGACCCGCTTGCGGAGCCGGCACTGGCAGCACCAACCTGCTGGGACGCGGTGCCATAACCGCCCGCGGTGCCGGTGCTTGACACGCTATTGCTGTACCCGTGCCCGTGGTGCGCTTGGGCGTGCTGCTGGTGTTGCTGGTGTCCGTACGGGGCACCGTACCCGTGGCCGTAGCCGGCCGCCGCGGCGGCCTGGGAATGGTGGTGCGCGTGCGCGCTGTGGTGGCGAGATGACAGGTAGCCGGCCGCAGAGCCGGCGGACCCGGAGCTGCCCCCAGGGGTGGAATGGGTGCCGGTGGTGGAGCCGCCCGTCTCCGGGGAGCTGTAGGATTGGTCGGCGACGTCGACGTCGTCGACCGGCGTGAGGCAGTCGAGGGCGCCGTCGGGGTCGCCGTACGCGGTCAGGGGCTGGCCCGACTCGAGGCGCTCGCGGCGGGCGTAGGCGCGGGCGTGGGATTGGATATTTTTGAGGCCATTGGACATGCACTGTTGCGCGGAGGCAGCTGAGGTTAGCACGAGATGGTTTGGGGGAGAAAGGGAAATTGCAAGCTAACCTGCATCTCAACAACGTTCCATTTCTCGCCGCAGCGAGATGCTAGTGGTTGCCAAATCTCCTTGCGCATGCTCATGTACTCCTTACACAGGCGCTCCAGCTTCCGGTTATCAAAGTCGTTCTGGCCGCGGCGCTCCATCAAGCGCTCGTGCCTCTTCCGACATGCGTTGCCGGTCTTGCCAGGAAAGGCCTCCCTCTGGATCTGGTTCCAGTTCTTGCCCATCGCCCGCAGCGTCAGCAGCGTCCGGTCATCCTCCTGGTTCCACGCTCCAGACGATGCCCGATGTTGTGTCGGCAGTGCTCCACCCACAGGCCCGCCTAACCCGGTCCCAGTAGTCGGAATCTGGAGAGGGGGCACCGCGTTGACCGCATATGGGTCGTACCCAGGCATGGGTATCCCACCGGCGCCGGTCGTGGAGAGATCGCCGTAAAACCCCGACAGCTGCTGCCGCGGGTTCTGGTAGTAAGACATGGCGGAGACTGTTGATGAGAGTGACGCAGGAATATGTTGTTGTTGATGTTGTTGGTGTTGTTGGTATTGCTGATGACTCGATGTCTGGGTCAAGTCGGGCATTATTCGCAGGCTTCCTCCTCAGGGCCGTGTCCCTCTATTTTTCAAGGTATGTGGGGCCGGGAGTGAAAGGGAGTAACGGTGGACCGGGCCACCTGAAGAGATAGGTTGGTCGATCGGGTTCGAAAGTGATTAGGGCAGGCTTGCCTCGAAGCGATCTCGACGATTCGGCGTAAGAGAGAGGCACCGCCTAGAGACGAAGCTTGGATCAGTATGGAGATGGCGATACAATTGTTTTGTTCCAAATGAAAAGGCTGGCCAGCAACCACCGGGAGATGCAAATCGGAACGGATGCGAGTAGATTGGAAGAGCGAGAGAAAGGAGGTGAGCAAGAGTGAGGAAAAGAGAGTAGATGGCGGGGCGGTGGGTCGAAGGGCTCAAAGGACTGGGAGACTGGCTAAGGGCCGGCCGGAGGGAGGAAGGAGAGGCGGTCGACTTATAATATCTCGGGGCTGAGATGGAGACCCGGGTGGAAACAACCCAGATTAGGCGAGTGGATGGATGTCCTTGCGGGTCCGGATCTGCAGCAGGGTCCGGGAGGTTGAAGTGCACTGGAACCGGGGGTAGCAGATCTGAAACAAGGGTAGAGCTAGAGAGAGAACCTGCTTTAGTGAAACTGAGCAAGCGTATCTGAACGACCTCATGGAGCGACCAGCGGCCTCTGTTAGTGGCTGGCAGGTTTCGGATGGCGTTTGTTTGAAGACGGGCGGCTACAAAGTTGGCCATCTCTGGGTGGAGGGTCTTGGAGGGCGGTTAAGACTCGAGGGACCCCTACCCACTTTCGAGGGTGTTCTATCGCTGGCATCGGGGGTGGGAGAAAGAATGTAGGAGGCGGGGGGTGTGTTGGGGGAAGGTGGGGTGGTAACGACTGAACAACTGATGAATAGTGGTAGCGCAGGAAAGAACAAGCCGGGTAAGCGTACGCACCGCGCAGTAACTACGGAGTTGCCAGTCGCGCTTAGCAACCCGGGAATAATACACTCCCAGAGATCCATACACAGATCCATAGGACATACGCTGGCAACCGTGAATGCCAACAACTCAGAGCCAACGGTGTCGGGGTCCTCGCTTAGGAATGGTGCGGACTGTGCCACTACCTCGCCATGGCTCTCTGTACTGCCTGCCCACTTTGACGCAGGTACCAGTGGATCTCGACTTGGATTGCCCGATATGGTAGGAGCCTCCACCGTTGTGGGGTGCAGAGTCCAAGTTATGGAACCTGCAGCTCAAAAAATAGAACAGGGTGCGCACGGACGGCGGCTCGGAAGCTTGTTAGCCGCCAGCCTTTCAGCCTCGTGCAGACCTGAGCAAGCCTTGTCTCAGAGTGGCCCATCCGCCATGTCTTACTGACTGTGGACGGAATAAGTCCCGTTTCCCACGGCACTCAGGCAATGATGACTCGCTTCGAACAGACTGGCCTCGACATAAATAAGATCGTCAAAATTAACCGCAACGCAGGCAGCCAGGCAGCCAGGCAGCCAGGCAGTCAGGCAAACAGACAAACAGGCAGGAGCACAATGCCAAATCTGGAACCACCTGGATAACAAAAATGGAAATTGCCGGGCAGGCCGGCCGGCCGTCAACAGGGTCAATCAAGATCTGACCCAACCTGCGACTGGCCGCCTTGCAGATGTGGCCAGCTGTCGGCCTCTTCGAGGCCCATGTGGACCCGACAGAACGGAAGCCTCTCGGCGTGAGGGAAACGAGAGCTGTTCCGAAAAGCTCAAACAAACAAATGCTACCCGTCTCTGGCGCGCGACAAACCACCAAGGTAGATAGAGCGTCTCGCGGAGCCCGGGCGCGTAAAGATTGCGAAAGGCTACGGGCTTTTCAGTTCTCGGTAAGAAGGTCGCAGTGATTGATGGAAGCGGGGAGACCGCCGAGGGGATAACATATCGGGGTTTTCGGGAAGAGATGTGGAATACGGAGTAACTAATTGCAACTTGCCAAACGTTGGTTGCGCGCGCTCTGTAGCCGCGGGCGGGTGATCAGCGGCGGCAACGCGGGAGAGCTGCGCTCGGCGAGCCACTCGGCTCTGGCCGGCTCGCTCCATCGAAACAAAAGGTAGCGCAAGGAAACGGGCATCGGAAGTTAAGATGAAACATGGCTTGTTTGTAACCCGGTCGTCAGGGAGCTGCCGGATTGGCTATCTGAAGCATGGGCACTCTCGGGACGCAATGTTGCATTTTAAACAGTTGATCAAGAGCGCAGAGGCGCGCGTTAAATCTGCCCAGTACACGCCAATCTCTTCCTGCTTATAGTGGGGCCCACCTAAGATTGGCCGAGTCTAATTGGTTTATTTTGCAAGCTGAGTTACGAGAAAAGGCAGGATACCTTGTCCTGCACGTGAACCTTTTTTATTGGCCCCTTCGTAGAGTGCGCTAACAATTCTCTGCTAAGAAAGCCAAAAATGTACGGATTATTAACAAAGTTGACAAAGGGTCTTTCTCCGAACCCTATCAGCCACTTCATTTTTTCTGCTTTCGCAGGGTACCCCGGAGTACAATCCCACCGGAATTTGCAAACCAGGCCAGATGTTGATTCAGGTTCTTACTTGGTAAGCAGTGCTCGAACCTCGAGATGCAGTGGCCCCCTTCCTGGGCAGCTCCCGAGATTCGCGCGCCTCGTGCACTATCTCGGTTAGTGCGCACGTGCTGCCATCAAAACAAGGACAACAAAAGAAAACAATAAACATGCCTCTCATTTCGACAGAATCGCTCTGCCTTTCTTATGATTTTTATTTTACCGTCCGAATCTTGCGCCTCCCGTCTACGACTAGCACCGCGTCTCAAAACAGCTAAAGTTAGCTTCAGTCGACGGCAATTCTCGCGGGGGAGACACCGTATTACCGCTGCCATTGGACTCCCAAGCGAGAGAGCAAAGCGGCTCCCTGGCGCAGCACTCAAGCATTTTGTGTTGCGGCGCAGATGCAACACCTAACAAGAAAACCGGCACAACCATTGGCAACTCTTGACCATCGCCCTTGTCATTTCCTGTAGTCACTCCAATTCGATCTTTGACTCTATCCACGCCTCGCTCGGCCTCACCATTGCCCTGATGACCGGGATAGCGGGGATGAGGTGTTGGATTGCAGGCCGGAGCAACATCGGGCCCCAAACCAAATGGCCGTTTTGTTTCGAAACATTCGGGCCTTGGCTTGGCCTTACCCGGCCAAGGCTGCATCTTTGGCCAACCGGCTGTGCGATCTACCGGAGCCGGGTAATCAATGGGGATGGAGCGTTGACAACACGAGGCCCAAACTCTCGGCCTGGCTGCCGGGCCTGGAACCCGGGCCGGAGTGAAGCTCGGAGAGCATACCTGACCACACAACAAGCCTTGATGTTCTCCGACATGCACACACGCACACACACACACACGATACGGAACCCACAATGACATATGCGCCGTCATTGAGGACTCCTCAGGTTTTCTCCCTGGACAAGTTGAGCACACCCTCAGCGGCACCGGACCCGTCCGTGCCGCATCTTATCTGATCGATCAATCTGCTCCAATCTTCAGGGTGGCGTTGGTGTTGGTTTGAGCTCTGCCTCAGTGCTGTTCTGGCCCTCTGTCGCCCGGCAGCGCCTGACTTGACTCGTTCGATTTTGTTTGGAGCCCCATCACGGGCCGCTGTTGCAGACTATACCACATGCTCACACCTATGACTCACAGAGAACTGACTGAGCCGCACGAGCGGTGCATCATCTCGCTGAACTAATGTCTACATAACATGAAGGTTCCCACAGTTATTGCGGTCCTTGAGTACCAGGAGGAAGAAAGGGAAAAAAAGGGGTGTGTCGCCGTACGCCAAGAACCGGTCCCGAATTGCTGGTCAATGCCCGTCGAAAGTGGGTTCCACCAAGCTCCGAGCCGATAAAGCGTTTGCCGGCCCCGCCCCGTGATAAGCTTGCAAGGGACCCGAACAACTCGAATCGGCAATCTTGCCGTCTGCATTCTCTCGCAAAGCCGTATCTTCTTGAACGCCGAACAATCTTCACGAATGTCACAAATATCCCGTTTGCGTAGTCCGCGGCCGCTGCTACGGATAGTACGGAGTTCGCGTACATACAGATAGAGGTCTTTTAGCAAGTCGACCGTGGTATGGCCCGTTTCACCGGACGGCTACATCAATGACGGTGTTGTCACTTGAAGATGGCCATGACGAAATCTCACTGCTTAAAAATCTCACCGGCCACACACACAAACACACACACGAAATTCACGTCGCACCGAAAAAGAAGGAAAGAAGGTGAGATTAAGGTAGACTGCAGTTGAAAGGGCGTATTCTGCGTCAGAAAAGGGCCAATTCCAGAAGCCGAGGTGTCGTCTACGGACGGCGCCTGGAGACAGTGGGCGTACCGCCGACCCGGCTCTCCATGGTCACGGAAGCAGCAGAGGTATCAGAGTTTTTACCACGTAGCTACCAACTCTGGCAGATGTCTGCATCTGCTGAGCGGTGTAGCAGTTCTGCCACCCAAAGAGCCAGATCGTCGGGCGCAGGACCGGTTGTTGGACCCTGAGGTTGCGCTGCCGCCATCAGATCCATGGTCGTCAACACCTGGACCGTCATTTGAAACACTCAGCACGTGGGAAATAAGGGAACTCCGCCGAAATAACCGGTATACCACGACGGGATGTACAACCAGGTGAAGGCCTTTTGAGCTCAGTTTCGGCCAGTCTCGACATGACGAAAATTTGGCCGAGATCATTCCACGTTCCCGAGCCGCATACACAACCAGTCACACATGACGAGGGCAGAGCTGGAAGCAGTCTTCTGGCTTGAGTATCAGATTTCCGATATTGGGAGCCAATGCCAGCTGGGTGCGCTGCTGAGAAAGGCGGTGCGCAGCGACTGAACAGCCTGCGCGTTCCTTCAGGAGTTTCTGATCATGAATTAGCAAGAAAACGTACTACATACGTACGAAAGAGTACTTTGTGAGTTAATCCGCTTCCGCAACCCACCACGCGGCCAAGGCGGGCGCGTTCCTTTGCTTTGTGTCGCTATCCAGACGCCCTCAGCTCCACCCCTGACCTTCTTCCCTTCGAGATGCCAGGAGCAGCCAAGCAAAATCAAGCAAGTCGCCAAAACAGATCCACCCAACGGCATTGAGATGCCAAAAAAAAAAAAAAAAAAAAACTTGGCCACACCTAGCGAATCCTTCCCTCGGGCTCAAATCCCAAGCCACATGCTTGATAAATACTGTAAACAAAGAGGTCCAACTTTCTTCCCCTTCTTGAAACGATCCTGCACCTTTCAGACACTGGTCCAGCCCATGGGAGAATTAGGCAGGATTGCCGGCAACGGCAGCGCAACGGCAGGCAACCAGGCCTGCGCTAGTGTAGTGTTGCGCGGTGTGTGGAATGCGCGCCAATGGGATCACGGGCGGGCCGAGGGGAGCCTGCATTTAGGCTAAATCGGCCCCGGCTCATTCCCCAAGCCGGGGGAAGTCCCGTGTGGAGCCGGCCCCGCCTCTCGTGGTCGTGGTCGCGGTCGCGGGTGGTCATGGTCTTGGCTATTCTTGGACGGCAGATAGATGTGCGAGCTTGTTTTTTTTTTGTGGGGGGAAGAGGGGGAGGAGGCAACGACACACACACACACGGCTCTGAATAACAACGAGAACTTAATGGGAACGGCCCCAAGAGGGGACGAGGACGGAGTTCTGGAGTTTGTAAGCCGGGCGAGAGGTATCAGAAGGGTGACCCCGGCAAAATACGCAAGCAAAAAACATTCGGCCATCAGCAACCAGGTCCGGGCCTGGCCAATGGTACCTACCCATCCAACATTCATCCGGGGAAACGGTGGAATTGGTAGTAGTGTACGACGGGACCAGTGCAGTACGGGCCGATGGGGAAAGGGTCTGGGGAGATGCGGAGCCACTCTCCGCATGGAGGAGCAGCAGCATTTCTCCAATCCGCTCCTCGGGGCCCATAAGTTATCCTTGACCAGCCAGGCTCTTGCTTTGTTTAAGCCCCGCGTCTCCGAGAGAAGGGCCGGTAATATGGAGCTATCTCCGGACTGGCTCCAACCTCACGTGGCCTCGTTCCCGGGCAATTGGACGGAAATGGGTGCAGGGCGGCCAGTGGGAACCAAGGCATGGCAGGAGTGGATGCCAATGGGGCGAGTCACTTGCGGTGTTGGGATAATATCGCCGTTCACAGGCCGTCCAGCCAGATGGTGTTGCAGCCTTCCATTCATCCAAGGTGCGTGGTAAGCGACCCGACCCAGGAACAACAGAAGGTGTGTGTGTTTTTTTTTTTTTTTTTTTTTTTTTGGGGAAGAGAGAGAAGGGTGGGGGGTGGGGGGTGGGTAGAAAGAAGCTGATGTTCCCCCTTGAAGAAGCTTTTTTTATTGCTTGTTCCCTCCCCGTGTCTGCATTGGTTATCTATCTTGCCGCGTCCGGGCAGAAGTTCGGGATCTTGGATTTCCTCTTTCTTCCGCCTCCTTTTTCACACCATCATCGCCTACTTGGCCATTGAACCCCGACAGCAAGGCTTGGGATCCCCTCCCGACGTTGTCGACCTGACCGACATAACCTAGACATAGATATCGGATTATATCAGCAGGAGAGAACGAATATCCCAAAATGGGCGCTGGCGGCGGCGGCGACGCCGGCGCGTTCTACGATGCCGCGCTCAAGAAGCGGCAGGCCATGATGGGCAAGAGCGGTCCCTCGGCCCTGCTCAAGAACTTCCGCGTTTTCCGTATCGCAGCCTTTGCCTGCATCGGCGGCGTGCTGTACGGCTACAACCAGGGCATGTTCTCTGGCGTCTTGGCCATGCCGTCGTTCAACAGCCGTGAGTGCCCAACCCAACCAGTCCTCGATAGCCCACATCTCTCTCTCTCTCTCTCTCTCTCTCTCTCTCTCTGTTGGTGTCGGGACCGGAGCGACTGAGACGGAAAGGAACACACAGACATGGGCGAGTATACGACGAACCAGACCAAGAAGGGATGGCTCACTGCCATTCTCGAGCTGGGCGCCTGGCTGGGGACGTTGCTCTCGAGTTTCCTCGCCGAGGTCCTGTCGCGCAAGTACGGAGTGCTGGTGGCCTGCGCCGTCTTTATGCTCGGCGTTGTCATCCAGACGACGGCGGTGTCTGCCGGGCACAACTCCATCCTGGCCGGACGGTTCATCACGTGCGTATCTCTCCCTGACTCACGGGCCGGGGAAAAGGACGGAAGAAGAATGAAAAAAAGAAAAAAAAAGCAGGAAGATTGCTCAGGAGGATTGCTGACCGTGTGATTGGTTGATTGCAGTGGTATGGGCGTTGGAAGTCTGGCCATGATCATCCCCATCTACAACTCCGAGGTTGCTCCGCCCGAGGTCCGCGGCGCTCTGGTGGCGACCCAACAGCTGGCCATCTGCTTTGGTATCATGATCAGCTTCTGGATCGACTAGTGAGTTTTTTAGGGTTCCTGGCTCTCACTCACTCACACACACACACACACACACACTCTCTCTCTCTCTCTCTCCCTTTTCCACCCCACCGCCACCACCACCCGTATCGAAGCCCCAAACTCTAACCCGGAGGCAGCGGCACCAACTACATCGGCGGAACAGGCGAAGGACAGAGCGACGCGGCATGGCTGCTCCCCGTCTGCCTGCAGCTCGTGCCGGCCGTCATCCTGTTTGTCGGCATGATCTTCATGCCCTTCTCCCCGCGGTGGCTGATCAATCACGGCCGGGAGGAGGAGGCGCGCAAGGTGTTGTCCGAGCTTCGCGGCATGCCCCCCGACCACGAGCTCGTCGAGATCGAGTTCCTCGAGATCAAGGCCCAATCCCTGTTTGAGAAGCGCTCCATTGCCGAGATGTTCCCCGAACTGAGCGAGCGGACGGCCTGGAACATCTTCAAGCTCCAGTTTGTCGCCATCAAGAAGCTCTTCCAGACCAAGGCCATGTTCAAGCGCGTCATCGTTGCCACCGTGACCATGTTTTTCCAGCAGGTCCGTCCGTCATGTTTCTCTCGCCAATTCCCCCCCCCCCCCCTCTCTCTCTTTTTTTTTTTTTTTTTTTTTATTTCCCGCGACATCATTTGCGCTGACATGAAATTCTCACCCCCCCCATTTTTTTTGTATTTTTTAGTGGACGGGCATCAACGCCGTTCTGTACTACGCCCCCTTTATCTTTCAGCAGCTCGGCCTCGACCTCAACACGACCTCGCTCCTGGCCACGGGCGTGGTCGGCATCGTCATGTTCATCGCGACCATCCCGTCCGTCCTGTGGGTCGACCGGGCCGGCCGCAAGCCCGTCCTGACCATCGGCGCCATCGGCATGGCTACCTGCCACATCATCATCGCGGTGCTCGTGGCCAAGAACATCAACCAGTGGGCCGACCAGCGGGCGTCCGGCTGGGCGGCGGTCTGCATGGTCTGGCTCTTCGTCATCCACTTTGGCTACTCGTGGGGCCCCTGCGCCTGGATCATCGTCGCCGAGATCTGGCCGCTCAGCACGCGCCCCTACGGCGTCGCCCTCGGCGCTTCCAGCAACTGGATGAACAACTTCATCGTCGGCCAGGTCACCCCCGACATGCTCGAGGGCATCCCCTACGGCACCTACATCCTCTTCGGCCTGTTGACTTACCTGGGCGCGGCGTTCATATGGTTCCTGGTTCCCGAGACGAAGCGGCTGACACTCGAGGAGATGGTAAAACCCCCCCTCCCCCCAAAAAAAAACAAAAAAACAAAAATTGCCCGCCGTTGATCAATCGAAACACTTGCTAATCACGGACAAACACCACGCATAACAGGACGTCCTCTTCGGTTCCGAGGGTACCGCTGCGGCCGACTACGAGCGCATGGAAGAGATCAACAACGAGATTGGCCTCAACCAGATCCTGCGCGGCGAGGGCCGTGTCACTGCTGCTGCCTCTACGTCGGATGCCGAGAAGCCCAAGGGTGCGGAACAGATGGAGACGGTCTAAAAAATGACGGTTAACAAACTCCCTGTATTGTGTCGCTTGGCGAAGAGACAAGACCTGTTTTTGTTTCTCTGGCCTTTTTGTTCAGGAGGTGGAATGTTACCTCGCGACGCCTAAGTGTACAAACCTTTTAGGACAGAAACATGATCTTGTTTCAAAACGACACATTTCACAGCCGAAAGACTATTTTTCTAAGTGGAGTGATGACTGTGATCGAATTTCCTGAGCGCTGTCCCGCAAGACGAACAGGAGTCAACCTCTGAACCTCTCTCTCTCTCTCACTCTCACACACACATATCGTACTTTGACAAGGAAGTGCCGAGCCGGGAGTGTCAACAAGAGAAACCCAGCCATTGTGCAGCTCAACTCGAGCACAAACCCTGTCACACCTCCAATTTAATAGTATTCAGGGTGGTTGGTCATCAACATCATGAAGGTGGCCATTAGCGGGCTTTATAAAGCGCTAATTATACAACTTCCGGGAACGGAAGCAATCAAAAAGAACCGATTATACACAAACAAGGCGACAAACTCCTATCCAGCCAGCCCAGACCTCAAACACCAATACCCGATCCGTAATCCCATAAACCAGACCATGTTATGAAAAAAAAAAAAAAAAAAAAAAAAAAAAAAAAAAAAAAAAAAAAAAAAAAAAAAGACAAAGACGCACCCCTACCAAGCTCTGTCAACACGAGAGGTAAGTAAATCAACCCCGCAGCCGTCTGTCTGAGTGGGACCATGTGGGGATGTTGACACACATCGTGGTGACGGCAGTGTTGATGGTTATGCTGGTGCGGTTCGCAAAAAAACAAAACAAAAAAAAAAAAGGAAGGCCAGTCATTCCCATCAACTCTAGTAGACAAACCGGAACA
>NW_027192585.1:60586-144322 GCF_042370625.1 Thermothelomyces heterothallicus | reverse complement strand
CCCCCCCCGGAAAAAAAATTACATGAAACAGAAACCATCCAGGTGGCCGTCTGGGTACGTCTACCTCCACACCATGCTAGGGCGCGGCCGCAGCGAGCTCTGCTGCGCACTATTACCACCACCACTACCGCTGCCCGCGCTCCCCGCACTCCCCGCGCTCCCCACGCTCCCCGCACTAGGCGGTTGAAACACCCCACCGGGACCTGCGCCGATGGTGATTCTCCTAGCCTTACCAGCGACGCCGGCACTGGCACAGCCATCCTCGGCCGAGGCATCCGAGGCACCACCCGCACCCTTCACCACGGCCGACGGACTGCCGCCGCGTTCCATACGAAGGCTACCCCCGAGGTTCATCCTCCTGGCCTGCCCCGGCGTGAGATTTCTCCCGGGACCGCCGAGGAACGAGCTTCCGTCCTGGTACCTGCCCGAAGCCCCGGAGGGCGACGACCCCACGCCGGATCCCGACGCCGAGGCCGAGGGAGGGGAGCAGGTGATGGGGATGGGCCGCGGCGGCGAACGCCTGCTGCCGCGCTCGGTACTACCCCTGCGGTGGCGCGAGATGCCGTTGGAGGTGCTGGCGTGGGCGGGACCCGAGTAGCTGGCCGACGCGCGGCGATGACCGCTGAGGTTGATGCCGCCGACGCCGCTCGGGTTCGAGCCGACGGATGAAACGCGCCTTCCGACCAAGGCCGGCGTCCCCGAGAGCAGCGACAGGCGTTCGCGGCGCTTGGCCAATTGCAGTGCGGAGCGGATCTTGAGCGGGTCGAGCTCCGAGTCGGAGCCGGAGACGGAGCCAGTCGAGATGCGTGGCAGGCGTGAAGACGGGGAGGCGCGGCGAGGAGGCGCGTTCTCGTTGCTGCTGTTCTCGTTGAGGGTGGAGAGCATGCTAGCGGAGGGTTTGGGGCTGCCGTTAGTTCCTGATGCTGGAGGCGAGAGCGAGTTAGTAGCTCGACTGACGGGCAGGGAGCGCAGCGGTGAGGGGCGGTCTTCGGTGTCGGAGGATCCGGCCAGGTTCAGCGAAAGGGTTGGCGGAACGGGCGAGCCGTCAGCGGAGCCGTTGTTTTGCTGAGATGGGCGGGCCTTGGAAAGAAAGCCAGCCTGGAATCGGTTCGGCTTGCCGAGTGACAGCGATGATACGTCAGGAGGGTTGAGGTTCGGGCTCGGATGTTGTGGAGATGGAGAATCCGTTTGGTTGAGGTATGAAGGCACCGGAGGCTGGGGAGGAAGAGGCTTTTCGGGCGAAGGTTCGCTCGGAGAGTCGAACCTGTTCGGTGTCTTCTCGTAATCGGCAAGCGTGCCCTGCTCGCTCTCGTCGTCACGCCATCGAACACCATGCTTCTTCTTGACCGGTGTGAACGACACCGACTTGCGTGCGGCAACTTTACGGCGACGCGGCGACGCCTTGACGGGGGATGTCAACGCCTGGCGAGTGGCGGCCAGGATGGGGCCCGATATGGGTTTCGTGTTAATACTAAGAGACTTCTTCCGCTTCGGAGTGCCCCGCTTGGACGGAGAGAAAGACTCGACGGGCATCATGGATGAGCCGTCGGGCTTGACAACGTGCGATGCGGCAGAGTAACCGGTCTCCAGGAGACGGTTGACCATGGTTTTGGCCTTCGCGACCGCCTCTTCCTCGCTCATGCCGAGGGTTTCCGACAACGAAGACAAGATATCGAACTGAGCATTGAGGAGCACCTGCACGACAGCCGCATCACCGGCCTTGTCCTGCTCCAGGACCTCTCTGTATGCGTCTCGCATGAAGCTCGCCTTGAGCATCTCGACCTCTCGGGCCAAGGTGTCCCTCTCGGAGCCGTCGACGATCCCGTCGCCTGCGGGTAGCTGAGAGATGCTGTGGTTCAGAGCGATATCCAGCACCCGCTCCCAGTTAACCCGCTCCAGTCTCTGGTGGATGTGGTGCCTGCTGCTCTCGAGCTCCATGAGGATGCCGTGTGCCGTCTTGCGCATCGCGACCAAGTTGGTCGGCATGGCTTCGTCGTCGCCCCGCGCGTCGCACACCGAATCAAATGCGGCGATCCACGCGGAGAGTAGGCCGATGCGCCTCTCGATGGCCTTCAACTTCTTCATCAAGTTGACCTTCTCCTGCCGCTCCGACGAAGCGTTGTCGTATGCGGCCCGCAGCCTGAGGATGCCTTCCCGAACCACGGCGTCCCGCTTGTCCATCTGCTTTCGGAACTTGGCAAAGAAGGTCTTTTCGGCATCCTTCTGCTGGGCCTTGAGCTCGTTGATGAGGGCCATCTGCTCATCGATCTTGACCAGGAAGTCCTTGATATGCCGGTTGACGTTGAAAACGTTACGTGTGACCTTGGTCTGGATGTTCTTGGCCCGGTTGGCGTAGCGCAGCGTGTTCTGGGTCTCGTCATAGTGTTCGCTCGACGGGCTGACGCAGACGATCATGACCGTCTTGCAATTGCCGCCCAGCGAGAACTTGAGCAGGCGGGTGAGCTTGCTGTTGCGATAGGGCACGTGGTTCCTCTTGCGTGGATCGCACAGGGCGTTGATGCAGCTCCCGAGCGCCAGCAGCGACTTGTTGATATTGGCGCCCTCCATCAGCCGCTCGCCCCGGTTCTTGGTGGCGCTAGCACGTTCGCTGCCCGCAAGATCGATGATGCTGAGGGTTGCCATGGTATGCGGCTCGTTGACGTCCGCATTGCGGTCCCTCTGGGCGACGTTGATCTGCAGGACCGCATGAGACCGCGACGAGACGGCGTTGGCCGCCGTGGGGGAAACCGTCCGGTATTCGTTGCCCTGCACAATCATGTCCATGACCTCCTGCACATCTTTTGGGTGGTGGCTGGTCAGGCCGGCCACCGTGACAGCCTGGTTTGAATCCTCGCGTAACATCAAGCCCTGCTTGCTGCCGCCCGGAACCAGCAAATCACGGATCGTCTCGTTGTAGATCTCTAGATAGGAGAGGGACACCTCGGTGATCTTCTCGTCGCTCCTCTCTTGGATCCTTTCAAAGAGCTCCTGCATGGTGAGGAAGATGATGCCGGGATGCTGCGGGGTGCCGGTAATGGTGTGCGTCTTGCCACATCCCGTAGCGCCGTATGCAAAGACGGTGGCATTGTAGCCGTCGAGGATGCTATCCAGCAGGCCTTTGGTCGTCCCTTCGTAAACCTCGCTCTGGGTGGCATTCTGGTCGAAGATGCGGTCGAAGGCAAAGACTTGGTCCTTGACCTTCTTGCCGGCGGAGGGTACAACGGATCGGGAGAATTTCTGGACGGGATTGTCTTCAGGAGGATCGAACACCCTGTGCCGAAGTCAGCCCGGGTAATTACCGCAAAGGTAGCCAAAGGTTTTTCTGCATCTGTCGGGGTTCCCTACAAGCACCGGTCGTCCAAAACTTTGATGACGGGTCGGATTCCGCGCTGGTTCAGCTTGGGGGTGGGTGCTGCGGCCAGCGAGCCGTCTCCGAGGAAGAGAGGGGTGTCATCGTTTTTGACCCTGATTGCGCGTCAGCTTCCCGTTGAGTAGCCCTGTTTTTCGGCATTGGGGTGTTGTTGCTTACAGTTGGGCAGCCTCTCTTATGGTGAACGGTCGCACCCGAACTGCCGAGCGATAGTCGTTAACAACAACGCTTGGGGAACACTCTGGAACCGGGGAGAAACCGTACCTGCAACGGTGATGGAGGATGCATTCGGGTCCATATTGGCCTTTGGATGCCAGCCGCCCTCAGCGAGGAGACAGGCGACCGATCAATGGTGCAGGGTGCAGGCGAACAAGTGATAAATAGCTCTCCGCCGTGCCGGTCGACAATTGGATACTGGAGAAGGAAGGGAGGTAGGAAGATAAGGCAGGTTAGTGTCAGGAAACGAAAAAAAAAAAGAAAAAAAAGCCGCTGCCGACGACGGCTGGAATGAATGAATAAGTGAGTGAATGAGTCGGATTGATGGTACTCAGGGCGGTGATATTCGCGGTCCGAGAAGGGGCAACGAACGCGTGAAAGCCAGAGAACGAAGGGAAATGACGTTGCTGGCTCTTGCTGGGCCTCCTGCCTGCAATTTCTCGCCTGGGATTGGCGGGCGGAATATTGACTGTTTTCGCCAGGCCCCGTTTCCGTAGTGACCAGAGAGTGGGGCTACACTAAACGTTATTCTTGTTCCTGAAACGAAAGTGGAGTGGGTCTTAACTAACGTGATGCATCTGGTCATTGCCTGCATCCTGGCGCCGTGCAGCCCAGCAAGCCCAAGCTTGAATCCACGACCCCTAAGCTTGTTTGACTCGCTGTTTCGAGGACCTGGTTTCACAGTTTACGCGGTAAGTGCATAGTTATTTCGAATTCCCGCCCTTTTTTTACCATTTGGAGCAGGGAGAGCGAACGCTTTAGCCAACACGGGCCAATAACTAAATTAAATTACGGATACCTCTGTATCCGAGGGCGAAAACGTGAAACTGAAGTCCTTCGAGCTTTTCACCCTTCAACCTCGGTGCACCCAAAGAGGCAGCTCGACTACATTATACTCCAGCTTAGGGACAGGATTCAGCAAAAGGCCGTACTCGAAAAAAATGCAACTTGCACCTGTCCAACCTGTTTTGAGGAGCAATAGTGAGTGAATAGTTCTCAATCCAAAGGTCAGGTATGCGAGCGTCCCGGCGGTCCACCCATTCTGAGCGCCAGGACAGAGCAGACAAGCGACACAACCACCACAGTTAAGTATGTCGGCTTCTCGAGAACCCCTACTTGTCCTGAATTATATCAAACATTGTATTATTTGTGTTTTCTTCTTGCGCTACAATGATAAAAAAAATATACAGATTACACTTTCGTTCGAGACCGATAATAAAGTAGCTCCCTTTTACCTACTACTGGCCTTGATCATCCAAGAAGAAGAGGCAGAAGAAGCAATGCAAGTTTTTTCTTTTTTTTTTTTTTTCCCTCACCCCAGGAAGCTGGTTCCGTTCCTCGCTCCGATCCGGTCCCTGCCCACGAGGAAGCTCTCGGGCGGGCCCAGGTAGCTGGGCCGGACGCCGCCGAGGTCGACGACGACCTTCTGGACCACCACGCCGGGCATGAGCGCCCACACGCGCAGCTTGTAGGCGCCCTCGCGGGCCACCTCGAACGAGCTGGTGGTGTAGCCGCCCGTGAGGCCCCAGACGCCGTCGGCGACCGCGCCGTCCCAGCCGTCCGGCATGTTGCCGCCCTCGGTGGCGCCGACGGGCTGGACGTGCTTGACGACGACTGCGTCGTCGTCCGGTTCGGGGCCGGCGGAGGAGGCGGGGAACAGGGCGACGGCGTACTCGAGCGGGGTGGCGTCGCCGAGGTAGTTGAGCGCCGGGGACAGGTACAGCGTCACGTTGGCGGCCGAGGTGTTGGTGAAGAGGTAGAGGTCGTACTCGAGCGCGGGCGCCTCCTCGCGCGCGAGCTTCTCGGCGCCCAGCGGGACCAGGCCGACGCCGGACGAGGTGCGGCCGTACGAGGCGAAGGTGTGGTAGGTGACGTCCTCGTCCTGGCCCTTGCCCTTACCCTTGCCCTTGCTAGCGGGCTCGACGATCCTGCTGTAGTGCTCGGCGGCGAAGGCGACGTTGCCGTCCGACTCGACGAAGCCGCGCTTGAACGACTTGGGCACGCTGCGCACCGTCACGGGCACGAGGACGTGCGGGTCGCCGAAGCCGTACCGGTCCATTCCCGTGCACGGGGTGGTGATGTTGATCTGGACCGTGTCGGAGTACGGGGCGGGCGGGGCGGACTTCCAGTCGACCGAGACGAGGACGCGGGCGTCCGGGTGGTTGGGCCCGACGACGCCCGTGGACTGGGACAGCTTGAGCCAGGGCTTGGAGGAGGATAAGGTCCAGGAACACTCCTCGGGGCCGCGAGAGAAGATGTCGATGTAGCGCGTGGCCGGGCCGTACGGGTCGAGGGGCGGCAGGGTGAGGTCGTTGCCGCTGTTGGCGTGCCACCTGTCGTCGCCCTTGACGGTAGCGTTGGAGCCCTCGACACCGATGCCGATCTCACCGGCGAGGGAGGTGAAGTCGGTCTGGACATACACCATGGGCGGGAGCGCGTTACGCATGGGCTGTTGCCAGTAGCCGTCGTAGCCGAGATGTGTCTCTAGAAGTGTGCGGTGAATTTCCTTTAGTGTCAAGGCGAAAAGGTGGAAAATGGGATTGTGTGAAAGGAGGAGGGGCCGGAGGGAGGGAGACGGGAGAGGGAAAAAAAAAACCGGGATGAACTTACGGTCCATGAAGTGCTTCCACTTCCCATCGAGGAGAGCATCCCAGCGGCGAGTGAGGTTCGCGTCGGCGGCCGAGTAAGCGAGGACGTCCTGGATGGCCTTGTTGGCGGCGTTGCGCTTCTGGCCGGCGTACAGCATGTTCCGGGCGCCGCCGACGTTGATCTGGTGCACGATCTCGCCGGCGAGGGCCGGGTGGAGGACGGTCTGGAAGAAGGCGGGCTTGGCCTCGGCCGGGAGCTCGTCGTAGATGGCCTGGGCGTCGGCGACGAGTTCGGCCCACTGCTGCAGCACCGCCTCGGCCTCGTTGTAGTTGATGACCGAGTAGACCCAGGGCTCGACCAGCTCGTACTTGCGGCGGGCCGCGTACATGCCGTACTTCATCATGACGTCGGCGATCTCGCGGGCGCGGGCGGGCCCGAACTCGCGGGCGGCCCAGGCCTCGGCCCATTCCTGGGTGCTGTCGACGTGCCAGCGCTCGGCGTCGTAGCCGAGGTCGAAGAAGTGGCTGATGGGGATCTCGAGCGCCTTCATGTCGCCGACGTTGACGATCCAGATCCTGTCGGCGCCGCGGGCGTAGGCCATGTGCATCTGCTCGGCCGTTTTGGTCAGCTGGATCGTGTTGATCCACTTGTAGTCGCGCGGCCCGCCGACGTAGTCGAAGTGGTAGTAGATGCCGGCGCCGCCGTGGCGCTGGGTCTCGTTCCGCAGCGGCAGCCGGCGCACGTTGCCCCAGTTGTCGTCGGCCCACAGCAGCGTCACGTCGTCGGGAACCTGCAGGCCGGCCGAGAGGTAGGACATGACCTCCTTGTAGAGGCACCACATCTGAGGTACCGTGGTGATGTCCTTGATTCCGAGGCCCTCGGCCATGATCTCGCGCTGGTTCTTGACCAGGGTCTGCAGCATCTCGACAATGTACTCGACGCCGAGGCCCTCGATGGCCGTGTCGCCGGTTCCGCGCATGCCCATGGTCCACAGGCTGTTGCGGGCGTACGGCTTGGCGCGCTGGACGCCGTACCGGAAGTAGTCGTCGATGGTCTTGTTGTTGAGGTTGTAGGCCCACGGGCCCTCGTAGAAGTGGCCGAACTCGTTCTGTGCGCGCATCAGGGGCTCCGTGTGCGAGGATCCGATGACGACCTCGAAAGCGTCGGCCAGGGGCTGGTTCGCGGGGTCGTCAACCTCGAACATGGTCGCCCAGATGGCGGGCCACAGGTAGTTGGCGCGGAGGCGGAGCAGCAGCTCGTAGATGAGGCCGTAGAAGGCTGCGCCATAGCCGGGCCCATAGGGGGTGTCCTGCCAGTGGGAGGCGACCCAGTTCGTCAACGCCGGCTGCTCGTCGTTCAGGAAGAAACCGCGGTACTTGACGGACGGCGGGCCCTGGACCTTCTTCTCGGTCGTGACATAGAGGTTCTTGTGCTTCCTGGGCGGGCTGTCGGCCCAGAAGTACCACGGGCTGACGCCGATCTGCTCGCTGATGTCGTAGATGCCGTAGATGGTGCCGCGGGGGTCGCTTCCGGCTACCACGAGCGCCTGCTTGCATCCCGGCACCGGGTTCTTGACCAGCTGGCTGGTGAACGACTCCCACTTGCCCTTGACGCGCGACACATCGAGGGACCGCGACGCAATCAGCTTGTCGATTACCTTGGAGTGGCCAATGGTGCCGGCAATGATCACCACCTTCTCCGGGTCGGGGTCTGCGTAGGCCGGGCCGGTGAAGTTGGCGGTCCCGGTCGTGGAATACTGGCGGGGGGATTAGCAAAAAAAAAAAAAAAAAAAAACATTTTGGTGCTGGGAGAGCCGTATATAAAAGCGCGGTCGCGGTACTCACGTAAGTGTTGTTCTTGTTGTTGACCGGATGGTACGTGTACGTCGCGGGGGCCGCGTTCCTCTCGCCGTTGCTGAGCGTGTAGTTCGTTCCCGTGACGCGGCCGAAGTCGACGGCGAGGTCACCGGCAGCGCGGATGACACCCCAGTAGTCGTTGCTCGAGACCAGAATCTGGCCCTTGCCCACGTGGCCGCCGGCGATCTGGAAGTGGGCGCCATGGGCGCTGGTCGAGATGATGCTCTCCTGTCCCAGAGCGGCCACCACCGAGCTGAAGGCGAGCCAGAGGGCTCCCTTCACGCCCGCGGTAAGCATCTTGAGAAAGAGTAAGGGGTGGACGCAAGACGTGCGCTGCGGACAGTCCGACCAAGAACGCGGGCGTAGCTCGCAATCAATCACCTCTCTCTTCCGGGGATGGTTGGGGAGCAAGGCGAGGGACATGCGATCGCGACGAATATCATGTGCGATTTATTAACAGGCCCAGACACCACCCAGCTCGCCGGGTTACAAGGTAGCCATGCAAGGTACTGAGCTCCACCCGGAGCCGGGATGCCATGAGGGCCATGAGGGCCATGGATGGAGAGAGACCGGGACTGGTATTGGTGGGAAAATAGACCTGTTAGTTAGTTAACCAGGAACGATGGCTTTCGCTACCAACAGCGTTGGCGCTCTCTCACTTGGGGCCCTGCGGAGACCATCGCCATCTCGCCTCCAGCCCCGACGTAGCGAGTTGGAGAACACTAGCGCCAAGGATTGGAGACTAGGGGCCGGGCTGACGGGTAAACGGCTGAGCGGCCCCTGGACCAACAAGCGCCCTTCACCACACTAGTGTGTGCCCCCTAGTGTACACTAGTTACTGTGGTTAGGTGTGTAAAGTACGGACGTACAGACATACTTGGAAGTTACACCAGACTCCCGGGAGCCAGAAGCTGGTTTGCCGCGGTCACTTCCATGAGTGTCCAGAGACTACTAGGCCGCGGTTAAGCATCCATACGCGTGGGGCTCGGTCCTCTGGGGAGAGAAAACTGCTGATGAAGCATGTGTCCGAGTCTCCACGAGCGAACATCGAAGGTGGATCCTGGGAGCGAAGAACACGGTTTAGTTAGTTACCCCGGAGTTCCCGCGGTGTTCCTTCTGTTATGGCCAGGGTGCGAGTCCCAGGGCATGAGTGATCAGTCTTCTGGACGCCCCTTGCACCACGCTCAGCATCGACTGCATGTTCGCGTGGTTGGCGATGATATATGTACCACGTCGTTCAAGCATAGTAGCTAGTAGCTGGCCGAACTCGCAGCCGGGTGAGAAGGAACTGAGGACTAGCCACTGCGCACTGCTGAGAGATGCGCCCACATGGTGTGGATTACCCCAACCGCAACGCGCGGGGAAGAGCGGAGGGAGAATGTAACCTTGGGATTTTAGCCGAAGTTGAGGATCCACTGAAGGTCTAATTTAACCTCGCGGAAAGGCCCTTCCAAGGACCAGGGTTAACCCGCGGGGCTGCCGAGAAAGAGCTTGGGTTCTCCAGGGCTTCCAGAAGCCGACTCCAATTCTCAACCTGCTACCTCAACACCAGGTGACTCGTTACGTAAGCCTTTCAGGGGCGACATGGCACTCGGATCCTGAACCAAAGGGTTACCCTTCCCCCCTTTCCTTTTCTTTTTTTTCGCATTTAGGAGTCCGGCCTTGGCGGACTTGCTGTATCGAATTCCGGCATCTTCCGGGTCGAGGCTTGCAAGCATATGGACTAGCCAAGGCGATCTCGAGAGACAGACCAGCAGAACAAGTCAATCGGTGCTCGGGCATTGCGGGAGAAGGCAGGAATTGTTGCCTACGGCTGAGCGTTCCACTAGGACAATGTCGAGCCTGACTGAAAGGGGACAAAAGAGCTAAATGCCCGGTATCAGCGAAGGAGCCGCCCATGTTCAACGAGTCGACAGCGACTGACCTCTTCATCGACTCTCCTTTGGGTGGTGGATGGTGCGGCAAGCTGATATTTGTGGTGCTTCGCACCGCATGGACGCATTCGCGTGATCGCAAGTGCTATGCATTTTTTTTCCCCACCCTGTCCTCAGTATAACATGGCAGAGCACATACCTAGAAACTCTGAAGCCGTCTTGGCGCCGTTAAGATCTCTCGTACAAACTCGCAAACCCACCCGCAGGGAAGGGTTTGGCCATGCCGATCGGGCTATCGTGCTTCGCGCGGACGCCCTCCTGATTATTCCTACCCTCCCACAAAAAAAAACCCTTCCTCAAGCAGCAGCAGCCTCCTCGACCCAGCGATACCGCGGCAGCATGGCCATCTTCTCCTCGGGACTGACCTCGGTGTCCCCGTACACCATCCTCGTTCCCTTCTTCTTCTTCTCGCCGGCGCCCGCATCTTCCGTCTTCCCGGCCGCCGGCGCGGCGCCGGGCTTGATACCCGCCTCCGCCATCCTGATCACCTGGTCGATATCATCACCGCCCGCACCGCTGCTCTGTCTCGCTGCGTTCGCCACCAGCTCGTCCACCGTCGACGGCGCAGCACCAGTGGCACCAGGTGCGCTGCCAGGAGCGCCGGGGACGCCGGGGGCGGGGTAGCCTGCCGGCGCGCCGTTGTAGTAGTAAGGTGGCACGCCAGGCGGCGCTCCGGGTGGCGCTCCGGCAGACCCGCTGGGAGGCCGCGCGGGGAGGGGGAAAGGGGCTGTTGTCGTTGCGCCGGGCGGCGGAGAGGCGCCCGGCGGGAAGGCGGCGGCTGTCGGCGGGTACGCCTGGGTTGCGGGATAAGGGGCCACGACGGCGCCCCCCGGAGGGGCGGGGTAGCGGTAGCCTGGTTGTGGAGCAGGGAACGGGGAGGTCTGTTTGGAAGGCGAGGAGTGTGAGTGCTGGGAACGGGTTGAGTTGGGGGAGGTATCAGATAGGAGTTCGAGACTTACGCCTTGGGCTGGGCTTGGGCCGTTGGCTGGCGCTGCCGTGGCGGGAACGCCGTTTGCGCCTGCGGCTTTCTGGGCGGCGAGCTTTGCCCGGTGCTCCGCTAGCCTCTTCTTGATCTCCTCCGGGGTCTCGTACTTGATCTTCTTGGTCGGCCCTTGCCCACCCGATGAGCCTCGCGGTGGGTTGCCGGTGGCAGCTTGCCTCTCGGCCTGGGCGGTGTAGAAGTTCTGGATGATGCGCTGATTGTGCTGCTGTATGATGTCCTCGGGAACACCCTCCATGCCGAAGATCTCGACGTCAAGACCCTGCCGGTTGGGGAGCGCATTTTCGACGCAGTTGAGAGTTTCTTTATGGACCTGGTTCATGTGCACGGAGAGACCTGCGGGAGGCGCGGCTGTTAGCAATGGCCTTCGCATGGGCGATTCTAGTGATATCCATGATCGAAGGGGAATCGCAGTGTGACCCTGTGCAATCACATACCTCCGGCCGTGTTTAATCGCTTGCCGCATCGCTCGCACTTGAAGTGTTTCGCCTTCTGGTGGGAGATGAGAAGCTTCAAGTCCTCAAAGTCGCGCTCGCCTGCAAATGGAGTCAGCTCAGCGCGGCACTAAAGGTAGAACGCGACAGACTGACAGTAATAGCACCACGGGCGCGCGAGGAGCTCCTCGATGTCGGGGTGGCCGCGTTTCTTTTTTCCCATTGTGATCGCGGGGAGGGATTAACTGGGATATCCGACTAGCACGATTGCCGTTGTCCCGATGTGTTGTCGGTCGGCAGCGAGATTGGCAGGTATTCCGGGCGACCTTGGACGAGCTTCCGTGATCGTGATCGTGACGGTTGTCGAGCTTGCGCGCCAAGCGTTGCTCGAGGGTCCGCAAAAGCTCAGCCTCTTCTTCCAAGCTGTTGTTCCTGCTAGGAAGGCAACGCCACAAGACGCTAAGCCTGTTATGGGCTAGCGCACACTGTGGACCTTTTATCGTTCGAGGAGCCGAAACAGCCAGGCAAATCGGTTAGATGCACTCAATATATCACTATTCCATGCCCAACAGTATTCTGTGCATACATTCTGTATGTACATGTACATTCTATAGAAGTCCTTTGATATAGAGGAACTGTGTCTAGTGTCGACCGGCGTAACGTGAACGGTCGATATCCAATTAGGAACAGGCTCAGCATAGCATGTTCTAGTGGCAGAGTTGATGATCTTCCAAAGCAGTCAGTTGCTTTTTTTTTTTGATACACCAATAACTAGGTGTTTTGTCAGGGATAAGTATCGTGTTTTCAAATAAGCGGCGCAACTTGCTGCATGGAGCTGGAAGGGGTGAGACGCATTGCAAAATAGGTAAGTCTCGACCAATTTCAGGTTCGAGGGGAGTTCTGTTGCAACATGAAGGCTCTGATCAAACAGCAGATAGAGGAGAGTTTCTAAATACTCAGACCTACGTAACTCAAACTGTTTGGCGTGGGGTTTGGAGGCTATGTGCAGCCATCTCCAAGGAATATCATGCGAGAGAGATTCTTAGGGGCCCAAATTCTTACTGCAGCTAGTGTGCCACGGCCTAGGCCATCAAGAAGACTACTGTGGTAGATTACAAACGATCACTCGGAAACCATGTATTACCGCCGGTCGGACTGCTATTCTTACATTACGTACTTTGTTGCAGCGGAAGTGTCCTCGAAAGAACATTCACCCAAACCCCTTCATCTGATTAAGACCAGGTTATTCCCTCGCCTGTCAACATTAGGCAAATTTTATAACTCTAAAACCTGCTTTTGATCAAGCAATGCATTCCAGCTCAGCTGTCTTCTTTAATATGGACTAAGAGAGGGTCAGTCCTGACAGTGGGGTACTGTATCAGAGCCTTGAAACGTGCCGTCTGATCGAGAAATTACGACCTGGCCTAGGGATAACTGAGAATTTGCACTGGGTGCTGACCAATGAGTCATCGAGGTCGGTACGATTTCTAGCATATGCATCGAGCTTTGAGCTCCAGATCAGTCAACCGCGGGGTCAAGTTCGTTCTCTCTTGACCCTGTTCTTATGATGCTTCGCTTCCTACGCTAATTATACTGTCATTCTTGCCTTGCCCCAAGTCCCTGCTTTGTCAATCAACACCTCACTGATTGGATGATCTAACGCCATGACCGAATTCGGCGCAAAGACGCTTCAAAGACGTGTCCCCAAACAGCATTTGGCCACGGAATAGCATGTACCTTTCGTCATATGAATGATTGTCGTCCTAGAGGGGAAAGACACCTTCAAAACCGAAAGTTGCAGTCCACTGGAGGCGGGAGCGTTAAGTATGGATTTCAGTTGTCACAGTGTCCCCTTCGGACCACCTTCAGCTTCGCTTGTCAGATCAGAAGAATGGAAGGCACGCACTCCACAAGGAGCGGAAGGGACTTAGCGCTACGAAGTCATTGGCTTTATTCGTGGAGGACCAAAGAACTTTCGACAAATTCAAAGTTTTCTCGCACCGAAAGAAATCAATATCCTTACCGAAGCTTAATAAATTAATTCTTAGTTGCTCTCCATTGCTCCTTGTCGAGGGCCTTATTCTTCTGAAATGAGGATAACTTATTGTGAGCCACGAGTACGTCTGCAACCGCCCCAACTACCGCTCACCTTCCAAAGCGCCATGCAGATCTCCGGCGGCGCGAAGGTGCCTCACACATCTTTGCCGGGAACTCAATATTGTCCAAATGACCAATGGAGAAACAGTAGCCGGGCCGAGGCTGATCGCTGTCACCCAAGAATCGGCAGCTATCGTGCGCTTAACAGAGCGTAAACGAGTGCCGATCAGCAGCTGTTTCGGGGTAGCACCGCTAACTTATTGATGCGCACCAGTGACAATGCACGAACAATCTAGGGGTTGTGGGACTCCCGATACGCCCTCCACAACGCCACGAAGGTCCGGGTCCGGAACACGGTTGCTCGGCGCAGCTTGGTAGTTTTGGAGACACTCGCCGCCGATGCCGACAGCGGTGAAACATTGGCGGAGAATCCTCAATGGTCCTGGCTGATGCTTTCAACAAACCCGGGGAAGCCAACCCGGTTAAGATCCATGCGATGCGGTGATCTACGCTCCGTTGGACCATTGTTGGATTCAGGGCACGAGATAAGTGTCCGAACGCCGGGCCGGAGGTATATATCAGCCCGGAGACAGCCTGCCTCTCTCTCAGGCTTTCAAGTACTCGTCGACAACGCCTCTCCGATCTCCCTATATCGCCGCGTGGAACAAACACCCCCATCCCACCATGAGGCCTACACGCCCCGGCATCGTGCTCCTCGCCACCGCGACCTCGGTTGCCGGACAGTCATGCGAGCTCCCCTCCTCCTACCGCTGGACATCAACCGGCGCGCTGGCACAGCCGAAAAGCCCGTGGGTGTCGCTTAAGGACTTCACCGTCGTCCCGTACGACGGCCAGCACCTGGTCTACGCAACGACAAACGACGGGACCAACTGGGGCTCCATGGGCTTCAGCCTCTTCAGCGACTGGGATGCCATGGGCTCGGCGACGCAGACGGGCATGAGCTCCAGCGCGGTGGCGCCCACCCTGTTCTACTTCGAGCCCAAGAACGTTTGGATCCTCGCCCACCAGTGGGGCCCGACGGCCTTCTCGTACCGGACGTCCAACGATCCCACCAACCCCAACGGCTGGTCCCAGCCCCAGCCCCTCTTCACCGGCACCATCTCGGGCTCGAGCACCGGCCCCATCGACCAGACCGTCATCGGCGACGACCAGAACATGTACCTCTTCTTCTGCGGCGACAACGGCAAGATCTACCGCGCCAGCATGCCCATCGGCAACTTCCCCGGAAACTTTGGCAGCGAGTCGACCGTCGTCATGAGCGACAGCACCAACAACCTCTTCGAGGCCGTCCAGGTGTACAAGGTGGACGGGAGGCAGCAGTACCTCATGCTCGTCGAGGCCATCGGCGCCCAGGGCCGCTACTTCCGCTCCTTCACGGCCTCGAGGCTCGACGGCGAGTGGACGCCCGACGCGGTCAACGAGGCCAGTCCCTTCGCCGGCAAGGCCAACTCGGGCTCCAGCTGGACCAACGACATCAGCCACGGCGAGCTCGTCCGCCTCAGCGCCGACCAGACCTTCCCCATCGACCCCTGCAACCTGCAGCTGCTCTACCAGGGCCGCGACCCCAGCTCGGGAGGAGATTACAACCGCCTGCCCTACCGCCCCGGCGTCCTCACCTTGCAGCGCTGATCTGATAGGCTCTCTTTTCGTGCTTTCATCCCCAGGTGCGTCAGATGGGGTAGCTGGTCGATGGGGCAGGTCAGAGAAACCTTGGGCACGCGGGCAAGTTCAAATCGAGATGCTTTGTTCTATATATCTCGCTTTTTTTTGTGGTTAGCAGCCTGCAGATTCGACGGCTTTGATCGGGTGAACAGCCTGGCGTTGGATGTTCCAGTTCAAGGATCGTATTGAAGAGGATCGCATTTGTTGTTGTATTGTTGGGGTATTACACAGAGAGACTCTCAGTACCTTACACTGTTGCATGTCGCTGGCCAGATCCGGAATTCAACCAAGACCGGTTCATGGAAGGATGGATGGCTCACAGCTGCATGTCAAGTCTCGACAATTCGCGTTGCTTTTCGGCATTCCTCCTCGAAGCTACCACAACGTGCTTGCCTGGTGTTCGCAACAGAGCAGTGTTGCGGCGCCCGGGTCAGATATACTCGGGATAATTTCTCATTCATGGCACGACGGTCGACTCGCCATAGCTCCCGACGCGTGAGTAGAAGGCTCAACTGCCATATTAATGCCATGCTGATTGTGTCTGACAGAAGTATCTCGGTCCTGCCGTCACTCCCCGAAATATCCATATTGACGCCCGCTCTCCCACTTCACCACCACCGCCTACGCCTCCCTCCGGCGCCTCTCCAAATTCACAATGATATCCATTGGCCCAGCCCAGCGTCCCGCTTCTCCACCCGCAAGTCCCTCCTCTTCTGCTCGATCTCGGGCCCCTCCGACACCAGCGACACCAGCGACATCAGCACATTCGCCGCGGCGCTGCTCGTCAGGCCCGGCCGCCTATGCGGGTAGGGCCAATATCTTGTCTCGTCGCTTCCTCCTCTTTCCACCCTCCGGCACTGTGAATCAGGTGTCCGGAGTGACACCCTGCTGCCCAGCGTGCTCTGAAGCGGAGCCGGCCTCCGACATCAAGTTCCCTGAATCCTGGGAAAGTCCGGTTGCCCCAGAGAGCGGTAGGGCATCAAAGTCCAAATCCGTCGGCAACTGATCGATGGCGGAGCAGATGTTTTCGAAATGCTTACGCATCCATATGTCGTAGACATTCCTCGTAAATCGGTATGCCGTCCATTTGTCCTTTCCGCCGACCGCGGTAAAATCGAAGGTATAGATCGGGTGCCGGTAATACTTGGTATCTTTCCCGGTTATTACTGGGTAGTGTCCGTAGATCCGTACAGACCGGTCGTCGTGGGAGATTGAGAAGGCGAGGATCTTCCGGTTAACCTCATTCTCACGGTTTACAACGCGAAAGAGCTCAACAACGGCCCGTACCGCGAGCGTCATGCTGTGGGCGTTCTGGCGATCTGCGATATCGAGCCCTGAAGCGCCGCACTTTACCTCGCAGGTCAGGAATGGGAAGTACATATAGTACGTGGCCATGAAGAAGGACTGGTCCCCGGTGATAAAGTCGCCAATGAATGGCGATAGCTTGGCGAGCTGGTCTTCGGTAAATGCATCTCGCCTGAACCCAACAGAGTAGTCAGGCTGGGGTCGGGGGGGTGTGATGGGGATCGAGTTATTCCATCCTTCGTTGACGCTCTCTGTCAGGATATTAAGGTGCTTTGCACCAAACGTAGCAAGACTTTCGGCTGAAGGGACAATAAGCCGACCAATGTCTTGAATTACCTGTGACTCGTTTCTATTATGTATCTTCTGGCACGTTCTTTCGAAGATGTCATCTCGGAAGAGTGTATTGCTTGGAACCGGCTGGGGCTTCTCGAGGAGAGACTGACAAAGATCCTTGCTAGCGCTGGATAATCCTAAAGGATCTTTGGCCATATAGCTGCTACCTTTGAGCTCGAGCAGGGTCTCATAATGCTGGTCTCGATATGGCGCGCTCTTCTCCTCCCTCGGCTTCTGGTCACTGGGCGTGCTTGACGAAGTAAAACTGGGCGAGGATTTCTTCCGCGCAAGTAGACGGTCCATAGTGAAATCCGAGTTTGTAGGCTCTTCTGGCCAGTACTGCTCCTCTGGCCAGTACCCTTCCTTTACCCAGCAAGCAACCGGGTCAATGCGTCCAGGGGCGCCGTTATCAATCGCTGACTCGCCAACTGTATCTCCAGAAGGGCTTGTAGAGGATATCCATTGTCGCTCCGGTCTGCGGCGTTCTTGGGCCGCACCGGGCTCGACTGCGTCTTCGATCGGTTGCTTGCGCTTGCGACCTCTGCTCTGTGTCGCTGACGGATCCTGTTGACCCTGCTTAGCTTATTAGCCACTATAATGTAAAGGATAAAATGTATACCTGTGGAGATGACGCCTCCTTGATCATAGACGGCCGTATACGAGTCGGGTCGGCAGGCTCGTACGCGTCTTTGCTGGACTGGATGTCCTGGGGTCGTGTTCCTGCGACTGTTAGCGGGAGGCGTCGTTCGGCGCTGCGAAAATGATGAGTACCTTGGCCCTTTGATGCCAGTGATGGGAGCTCTTTACAGGCTGCCGTTTGGGCTCGAGTGCGGACCATGGCGATGAGGACGACGTTTCGAGTTTATGAGATTCGTAGGTCTCGAGATGCCGTGACGTATGGAAAATGGCTGGCTACCGAGCGTGCAGCATGAAACCCCACCAGCCACAGCGCCCAGCCAAACATTATGCGCCTCGATGACAGCGCCGCATAACCGCAACTCCGTCAATCAATGAGGGACGCGATCAGGCACGAAGCGCCAACGCGAGAGCGGGGTTGCAATGCGGCATCAGTGAGAGTTGCAGGACCTTTGGCACTTCGGGAACTGAAGGTGTCACTATCTAAACTAGTGTAAGAATTTTCCCTCTCTTCTGGACTTACCCCAGCTCGTATCTCCAAAGGGCTGCCTGCGTATGCAAAGCTGCCTGGCCGCACCGCATCAGCTGCTTGCCCAACCTGCTCTAGCGGCTCGCACGAGCGGAGGGGTTCAAACACGACCATGTCTTCGACTGGACGGAGAAGATGTTCAACGAGATGCAGAGCGAAGTCAAACCCACAGTACCTTTGACAAAGAGGCCGTAGAGACGAGCTCCAAAGAGAAGGATGGGGAAAGAGAGGTTTACGACGAGGAGGATGGGGCACGACTGCCGTGCAACTAAGGGATTATCGATGAAACAGACCTCAGCTCCTAGAATGTGCACCTGCGCGGACTATCGAAGCCTCCCAAGATTTTGCGATGATAGCAGAATGGATAATCAGGCCAGGTCCGCCAGTTGATGTAATTACGGTGTCTCTAAGAGTCACACAGAGCTTGCTTGGCAGGTACGTGGGGAAAATGTTGGAGGATCTAGGAGATAAAGCCGGGAATGCGGCCTACGGGACCGGCCGAGGGGATTGCACGTGAATTGGTTGATCTTCTTCCCTGGACACTTTGCCATTGCATTCGTGCCGTTCACGGTCCAGTTTCAGCGTTCAAGGTGGCGCACGGGATAAGTGTTGTTAGATGGAGCAGCGCATTTGGCAGTTCCTCTTTCGGCGAAAACGATCCCTCAACAAACACAGCTTTTTTCCATGGAGTCAGAAGATTTCTCGCTAGATGTTGGGAAGACCCTTCTCGAAAAGGGCTTCGTTCATTGGGAAGACCCGGGGCTTGGGGAAAACATCTCGATGATGGCGCAAAAAGGTTCTGCTTTCTGGACGCTGGACAGTCTCGATTTCTGCGTGCAAAACGTTCTTTGCGAGGCGGTGAGTAGAGAGGGATTTTGTAGCACCTATCTATGCTCGTCAGCGTATTCGACCTATTCTTAAATCCTTGTTTGAGCAGAGGTACATTCTTACACACTTTCTCAGATACATAACACGCCCAGATATCGCTATGCGCTTTAGAGATCCAAAAGTTCGTCACCACTGTTTCATGGTTCAGCTGCTGGGTAAAGGATCTCAGGCGAAGTAGTACAGCGGTTCGCACCTCGTCGACTTGCCTGTTGAGAAGACGGGATATAACTTCTATTTAACACCTCGACCTGCGCTTGACCAAGCGGGACTGGTGGGGGATGATCTCAAATTCAAGGCTGGTGGCGGCGTGTAAGTCGCCTCTCTGTATTGGGAGACGTGCTGTCTGACATTTACAGAGTGATATTCGACGCCCTACTCAGGCTCGAAATTAAGTAAGGATTTGCAATCATGAGTTGAAAGTGCTCTAAACTGTTATCATCAATTATTTCGTATCGCTTGGAGTTTCTGAGTGATGCTGATGGATGAGGTTTCTGTGATTAATCGAACCATGGGAACGAAGAGCAACTGTCTTGTTTTCTATTTATCATTGTCGAGTAGGTACATGCCATGCTTCCGCGTGCCCAAGCGGTAGGTCTCTATCCAGAGGTTTCTTTTCACACCTTCCACACATTCATGCCCACTATTAGACGATGAGATCACTCCGACTCTTCGGGCTTCTCCGGCTTCCCGGTGCATCCCACCCCCGGCGCGGCAATGTCATATGCATACACATCAATGGCAAAATACTGTAGCGTGTTGCTGTCGACAGCAGACCGGGCCGGGTCGGTCGCGGCCAGCTCCAGCACGCCCTCATAGTCCTCGGCGTAGTGCTCGACAACTCCCTCGCTGATCCTCGGCACGTGCAGCACCCGGTGCATCAGGTCGGTCGCCCAGAAGGTGTTGAGCGGCGACCCGGCCACGGTGTATCCCAGCCCGCACACCGAGTCCAGCCAGCGCCTGTTCGAAAACGATAACGGGCAGATGACGGTCTCCTGGGTGGCGTTTTCGCCGCGCCAGTGACCCGCCCAGCCTGGGTTTCGCGTAAACACATGCGTCAGTCATCTTTCTCTACTTTCTGTCTTGTCGGTCCTGGAAGGAAACAGAAAGGGAGAGGGAAGAAGGGAAGAGAAAGAAACGGAAAGACAAGAAAGAAAAGACCAGAAAAATATAAAACACACCATCCTGCGTCTCACAGTTGCGATCCGGGTCGTCACAGCGGAACGTCATCCCCCCCTTATCCGCCGCCACCACGCGGCTGTACCAGCCCAGCGGCGCGGCAGTCGACGCCAACAACACCCCCGCGTCGTCCGAGCCAGGCTTGGTGTCGTTGCTGACGCCGAAGTACTTCTGCACAAAGGGCGAGTCGACGCCCCAGCGCAGGATGTGGTCGCGCGCGTGCGCCGCCAGCGCCACCGTCTCGTCCAGAGCGCGCTCGAGCTGCCGCCGCAGGGTGCTGTTGCACGACGGGTGGATCGGGTAGGAGGGGACGGCGCCGGCGGTGAAGTCGTAGGGGGTGGGGGTCGCGGTAGAGGAGGAGGAGGAGCAGGAGGAGGAGGAGGAGCAGGAGGAGGAGGAGGAGGTAGTGCTCGTGGAGGAGCTGATACTGGTCGTCTGATCTTGCGCGGCCGAGGCAGGGAGGGCCTGTATGCCCGTGCCGAACAGAAAGAGAGCAGAGAGAAGGTGAAGCTGCATTTTTGAATGACCTGACAGAGAGCTATTCCGTCTGGAGAGGGGTTGAGAGCCTTGCGTACTTCCACTGGACTTACCTAGACTCGAGGAAGCAGACGCTGGATTAAATACCCAAAGCCAGCTCTACCTATGTGGGAGTGCTTAGGTTGTCGTTGGTGATTCTGTCGCAGTGAGCTCCATGAAGTTGCCAGGTCGGGTCATCCTCTCGGCGCGGTCGGTGATGTGAGCTCGGCCACGAGAACTAGTTCCTTAGCAAACCTACCTTCGAATCCTCTGGGTTCAAAAAAGGAGACAGGTAAGGCAAGGCTTCCCTTGGCATTCTCGGATTACGTTTCTCTTGGGCACTGGTATTAGAAAATCTCTCCATTATGGACACCTTGTTGGACTTGTGTGCCCACGCTCTGGAGACCTTGTACGATATCCGTGGCTGAGAAAAATGGGCAAAACTGCAAACTGCCGATAATGCCACATGGTATGATTGGCCGAGGAGAAGACGCCATGAGAAAACAGGAATGAACACCGAGCAAGAACCTTGACGGCCTTACGTGATGGCTGGTGTTGCTTCCCCCGCCGCGGGCCATCAAGGTACTGCCAAGAGTGCCGAGGAGAGTCTCACGAGCCGGGCTTTGCCAGCAGGCAGGTTCATAGCTCATAGCATGATTGCAGCTTCACAGACTCCGAGTTGTCCACTGGTCGCCTCCATGTTGAGGCTGTATGTTGATGTTGACTAGACCTAGAGAGCTGATTAGCATCAACACCAGTGCGGTTAAGAATAATAACTGATAACCAGTGTACGGATTATAGTATTACACTAATTAGTGGCTTGCTTTTCTTTCGCGCTTTTAACCGAGCTTAATGGCAGTGAACGTTTATTGGGCAGTGGTACTAACAGAACCGCTCGACTATTCGCACCTCAAGATTGGCAACCAACCAAGTCCCAAGCATTGACTCTCGCCTGTGTGGCCAGGTGACAAAATTGTCCGACTCGGAGGAGCAATAAGCAGCAGAATTGCAAACTCCATTTCAGCATTCCTGGCATTAGAGATTTGTTCATTCGCGATGGCTTTCGCAGGACAGAACTGGAAAGGCGCTAATTTTTACCCTAAGGATTCACCCGCATGGCGCAGGGTGCATGATTGTTTAGAACGAACGAATTGGGATGAGCTCTGTTCGTACGCCACGGAGCTCAACCATGGGCTCTGCTACCACCTGCTCCCGGACCTGACGAACGGCCTACACCATGTCGCTAGGGTGCTGGACTTTGAGGATGGGAGTCGCTGGCTTGCGCGGATTCAGATGGCGCCGTCGACCAAGACAACGGCCGCAAAGTTACAGAACGAGATTGACGCCATGATGCTCATCCGCGAACGAACTCGCATCCCCGTTCCCAGGGTGTTTGGCTACAGAATTGACGACAACCACTCGATCGGCTGCGCCTTCAGTCTAACCGAGTTCTTGCCCGGAAATGTGGCCACTGACCTCAATGGCGGCTACGCAACCCACCAAGGGCAAATCCCCGCCCAACACAGGAAGGACTTCTATAGATCTGTTGCACGAATTCATGTTCGTTGCTCCCGTCATCCGCCGAATGTTGTTCGCAAGCTGACCGATTTCGACAGGTGCAGATGGCATCGCTACGCTTCCATAAGATTGGGACAATCGTCCGGGCAGAGGACGGTTCTTATACCGTCGGCCCCTTTACTGACATTGGTGGACCATTTGACACTGCCACGGATTTCTTCGAAGCTTGGGCGGACCATGCCCAGTTTCCCCTATCTCCTGACAAGATACGGAAGAGCATGCAAGGGGGCCCCGTGGAAGAGGTCCTCACGTCTATCCTGGAATTTCCATCAACCGTTCGTGCAATGGCTCACCAGTTGTCCTCCTCCGACCAAGGGCCATTTCCCGTCGTGCACGCGGATTTCTTTCACAGCAACATCATCGTTGACCAGGGATACAACGTACTGGGCGTCATTGACTGGGAAGGCGCATGTACGGTACCATGGGAACTAGTAGAGTTCCCGCTGTTTCTAGAGACAGTCCCCCGCCCGATGGATGCTCCCTGGAACTATGATGATGAGAACGGCCAGCCACTGGATGAAGGAACAAGGTTGCGATGGCAGGAGAGAAGCGAATACACGCAAATGGTGGCAGAAGCCGAGAAGTCTGAACTGACCGACTCGAAATTGTCGGAAACCCTTGCGGACCAAAGAGCACAGAACCTAGCATATGCACTAAGAGTCTACCGTAATCTAGGGAAGTTAGGATTCTACACGAAAATCTTTCAGAAAGACGAACTAAAGGATGAGCGAGCAGAATGATGGTGAAATTGGAACATACCTAATTAAATATCAATGCTTGCCGAACGCAGTGGGAGCTCCGGGAGCATTGAAAGCAGTCTGCAGTGGGTGGCTATACGAAGGAAAAGAGTGCCTTGTTAAAACTATCTACAAAGGAGACAAAACGACTGATATTTATAGACAAAGGGACTGGCCAATACGTTGGCAACGACGCCTCATACGCTGTAGTACGTATATGGCTAATACTCTTAGAAGCTCTATAGCTTCTGACACACCCCCTAGTTAAATGCGGTAGTCGTTTAACTACGCTTTGTGGTGATACTGTTCCTAGTGTTATATCCTTTGTCGCTCTTACCTCGATAGCTCCTTTAGGGGGGCCTACCTTCCATATTTGGAAGTCTAAAAGAGTCGAGTATAGTAGAGCGATTCCTTTAAAGCTATAGTTTAAATATAGCCATTGTAACCGTAGTAGCGATAGTATTACTAGTTTTAATCGTAATAATAATAAGATAACGCCTCCTATGCTCGAATTAACGGATGACTTGTCGGATACGCCTGTCGCGAATATTACGATGGCTAGTAGGTCGACTTCTACTCCTATAACGCCTCGAAAGTGTAAGCGCGTTAAAGCTTCTATACCGTAAGTACTCCTTTGTTCTATTACTAGTATTATAGTATTCTAGCGATTCCTACAAATCTAGCGTTTTCAAGCGAATTTACGTAGTTTGGTTTCTTCTAATTGATTTGACGATAATAGCGACTCTATTACAGTTTCTAAGCGCTCTATTAGTCATGTTAAGATTATTCAAGCTGACTAAATCTAGTAATATTAAAGCTAGCGAGCTTTATAAGGTACCTTATAGAATATATATATGGTCAGCTCTAGTAGGACGTTCTTTAGGCGAATGTTACGATTATTCTAGCGCTAGCTCCTACTATTACTACTATACCTATGGTTATTATAAGTGTAAGGATATATATATTGATCGCCTATGTATCTAATAGCTCTTACGATACTTATACTGATTAGAATAGTCCTGCTTCTTGCGTCGGATCGGTGAAGGATTTGACGAAGGCTCTACTAGATGGTGCCAAGGCTTCTATAAGTCCCTAGATCCTGCCCTCTACCCCTGACGTATAGGCGAGACAGAAGTGCTAATAATTACGTGTAGGATCTTAAGAAATTACGTATAGTTCTTTAGAATGATCTTAAACGTGCTAGCGTTTCCTCCGAGCAAGTTAAGGACGATATAGAGGAGTATAAGGTTGATAAGGCTAAACTTACGTGTTTTACGAAGATCGCCTGCTCTATATACGATATTTTCTACTAGTTAAGCAAAATCAAGGAGGGTTATAAGGCTTATATTAGCGTTTCTAATGATATATTAGGTATTATACTATTGCCTAGTAAGGATAAAGGTAAGGATAAAGCTATTAATCCTAGCGATAGCTAATAGTAGAAGGTTATATAGATATATTTAGGAGTACTAGGTAGAGTACTAGATAGTATCTTAGGTACTTATATATATACCTTAGTCTATTTTCTCGAATTTAACTTATTTGCTACCCCCTAGTTATATAAGCCTATGACTAATATCCTAAAGATTAAGGAGTGCTCTCTAGCGCTTGAAAGCTTATTAGCTAAGTCGTTTTATAAGCCTATCTACTAGTATCTAACTAGTTAATAGATATACTACTTTAAACGTTCCTTTTACCACTTCCTAGTATAACTATATATTATAGATATCTATATACTATAGGTAAATATTAATATATTTGTTCTTAGCTATTACTAGTCTAATCGTTTGCTAATTGTCATAGTAGATGTTCTAGGGTTCTCTAAGCTTAAGATCGATATCTATAAATAGCCTTTTAAGCACTATAGCCTCTCTTGCTATAAGGGAGAGCGTCAGAAGTTTAGCTTTAGTACTTGATATTATAATAGTATCTTAGTATAACGCCTTCTATATAATAGGACTACTAAATAGGAAGAAGATATATCCCTATAACGAATATTATATATCTAGATTATCTATATACGAAGCATCCCCTATAATTATAAGCATTAGACTATCTAGCGCTTGCTTACCTCTATACTAAATTAGTAGGTAAGAGCTCCTAAATAGATATCTCACTACTCGCTATACCTCTAACAAATAGTCTAGTCCTAGGTTAATTAGGTATTAGGATAGTACTAAATAGGTATGTATAATATCTAGTCATAGTATTATTATATAGTATAGGATTGATCTAACAAGCTCCTAATACTCTTTAATCTATATACTAGTAGCACTCCCTTCGAACTTCTTTAGTTCTTTATAGCTTAAGGGAGTTAGTTTATATACGCTAGGCGTATCTAGTCTATATCTTTTCGCTACCTTTCTAATATATTAATTATAGACTAACTATATCTTATATATAGGTCGGTCTTAAATCACCTTGATCCTAAGGAACTAACTAACATTACCCTACTTATAGATATTATAACGAGCTTTGATTCCCTCTATCACGCGCTTAGCCGCTATAGTATTGCTTTTATAGAAGAAGACTAAGAAGTCGTCGATATAGAAGATTAGGATGACGCGTTTATTATAACTTAGGAAGAGGCACTTTTCTTCTCCTAATAGCTCTAACCCGAGTTCCAAAAGCGTTTTATAGAACTCCTTATACTACAAGAGTAGCAAGTCTCTTAAGCCGTATAAAGCTCTTCGTAACTCTATATATTTCCCTAGCTACTTGAATCCTTCTAGTAGTTCGTAGATAATAGGATCGTCTTCTAATCGTTCGGCGTTAAGGAATACTTATACTATATTAAACTATTTAACTTCCAAGTCGAAGTATACTACGATCGCTATCATTATACGGAACGACTACGCCGCTAGAGTAGCTATATACGTACTTTCTACTAAGCTAATATCTTATAGATCTCCTTATATATAGATCCTTGCCTTATACTTCTCTAAGAAACTATCCTTGTTAAACTTATACACGAAGACCTATTTTAATAGTATAGGTTATACTTTTGCCTACTTGTATAGTACGATCTTCTATATTCCCCTGCTCTCTAAGTTATATATCTCCTCGCGAGCCGTATCTCTAAACTACTATCCTAACAGGTGATTATATAGGTCTCGCTAATTATTAGGAACGCGAATAAGATCGTCGATATACTAACGCGGCTTATTTAGGGCTACTCCAAGGTATATAGTATCCTTCTACTATATAATAGTAGTAAATACCATATATACTATTCGTATACTCTAGTCCTCTAAGTAAGCTTCCTATTGATTAGGTAGGTAAGTCTTATAGAACTATTACTAGAGTTCCTTGGTCGTATAGATAAAGGAGTAATAATAATTAACCCTCTCTTTATTTTATAGCCATTCGCTTAACCGTATAAGGTCCCTAGGCTTATAAGCCCTCCTCCTACCTCTACCTCTCCTTGTAGGAGGTTACCAAATAGCTTCTCCTTCGTTTCTACCTTTTAGAGGGTACATTAGCTAATCCGGACTTCGCTTAACGCTCTATTCCTCTAGCCTAGTAGGATACGATATATTGGTAGTACTGTCCCTAGTTTCTAGCTCTTCCGTCATACTATATATATAGGGCTTTCCTATAGAAGGTATTCCTCCGTTAGATTCGATAGCTCCCCTGCTCTCCCTAGCGTCTAGTTAGCTAGTTAACAACTAGGAAGGCCCTAATTTAAACCCTCCTACTTCCTAGTAGATATCCCCTTTATTAGCCAGCATAGGGTATACTACCAAGGGCTTAGGTATATATTTAGGGGTTAAGAGTCCTCTAAAGCTCTTTATCTACTTAGTAAGTTCGTCTATTACTTATATCTCCGTTATAAGAGTCTCTAGAACTAATTACTCGCTTATAGGCTATATATCGGAGAGCTCCCTTACCCCTAAGTCTTAACCCTATTAGAGAGGTTAATCTACCGCTAGACTCTCTTACGATAGAGGCAGCCAAGCTATTATAATAGAGTCTTCTACTAGTTAATAGGTCTATAGTATCGCTTACTAGAGAAACTTAATATCCTAAGAATCTTTACTAAGATCGAATTAATTAATTTCCTAGCTTGTTACCGTTAGTGACGGCTCTATCGGCTGCTCTTTACCTAGATAGTAGAAAGTCTTCTTATCGAAGCGAACGTTACGAGTTATAATAACCCTATCGAGCTTAGGTATCTAAATGCAATAGATATTAGATATATAATATCCTATAAGATACCTTATTAGCCTATATAGTAGTACCTTAAAGTCTTTCGTATACTACTTAGCTTCCCTATCCTTATACAGGATATATACCTAGTAACTATATATAAAGATATTACTCTAATCTAGGTATAAGTTACTAGTTAATGTAATTATTAAGCTAGGTTTGTACTAGTAAAAATACTATTTGAACTAGCTATAGAGTACTTTATTAGGAGTTCTAAACGAGTAAGTATAGCTTAGGCTTATTATATATAAGTATACTACTACTTATACGCTTTCTAACCAGAGCTTTATAGGTAGATTCGTACTATTAAGTATCTTGATTAAGTATAAGATTAGTTCTTGCCCTACTTACTCTACTAGTCCGTTAGGCTTATAGGTATACGAAGGTAAGAGTTTAAGATTAATCCTACTCTCTACTGCCTAAGTCTAGTAGCATGTTGGTATATACCTTGCTAAACTAATCATTATAGTATCGTTATCCTACTTAATCTTATAGATGGCAAGCCTGTATTAGTATCTTACCTAGCTCTCGAAATTCTAGATAACTCCTATAATTTGATCTAGTGACTTTGTTATTAATAGGAAAGGGAAGAGCTTCCTACTATACTTGTTAATAATTACAAGTAGTTATCGCGATCTATTAATCAATTTAGGATAGTTAAACAAATCCTAGGCTACTTACTAAAACGGGTATATAGACTTTTACTCTAGTGGTCTTCTTAAAATACCCTTAGTAATATAAGTATAAGCGTAGCTCTTGTACTTAATATATACCGTCCCCTTGATATAGACGTTTCTAGTGTTATTAATAAGCGCTTTTAATACTTCTAGTCTAAGGTAGCTAGCTCTTAAGTACTAAAGATCCTTAGTGTCCTCTCTTATAGTAGGTATTATATATATATATAACCTTCTACTATATATAATAAATACATTCTATAAGGATATACAAACGTTTATAATACCTACTTTACTAATTAAGACGTAGTCTAGGAAGCTCGAGTAATAGGAAAGTGGCTTATATTCGAGGAAGGTAAGATTATACTTACGTTCTAACTTATAAAGAATAATATTATTTTCTAGTATTCTAAAATATAGTAAGTAATCTAAGCTATAGTATTAAGCGCTTACCTTAAGTAATAAAGCTTCTAAGATAATATTAATATAGAACCCTTCGACGATAGTAATATCCTTAAGCATTAGGCTCTTAGTACATAATCTATATAGTCTATCTAGAACGTTCTCGATCACCCAAGTACCCCTCCTACTAATAAGAAAGGTTATTATACCTACTTTAACGAACTTAGGATCTTCTACCTTGATAAATATCTTAGGTAAAAGGAACTTCTTATCGTTAACTAAGTAAGTTATATTATATAAGTCTAATAGAGTGCTTTCTAAAAGAGGATAGCACTATAGAGTAACTATATTAAATGTCCTATAATAAGTCGAGAGCTCGCTAAGTAGCTAAGGGCTAATAATTAATATATTAAGGGAACTAAGGTATCCTACCCCTAACTACCTAGAATAGGATAACTCCCCCTACTTAGCGATAAGTTAACTTTTTAGTCTAGCCTACTTCAGCTTATCAAGCTCCTAGCGAATCCTCTTATACTCCTTATCAGAAAGGTATAAGCGTTACTCGTTACTATAGATAGCTTATTTAAGAACGTAATAGTCTATTAGATCCTATAGATATCTTAGATACCTATAGGGACACTTCGTATTATATTATTAACTATTATAAGAGTCTTTATATAAGTCTCTACCTCTCTCCTTACCACTCTTCTAAGCTATAGGAAGTGTTAGCGTATTAGTTATTGAGAAGATTCTATACTTCCGAGAGACTCTAGGTTACGTATCATTATTAATTAGGATCTCGGTTATTATAATAAGGGAGCTAAGCTCTAGAAGTAGCTTTCCTAGACTATTAATAACCTCGACTTTTATCTTCTTATATATTACCTAGGCTAGTAAGATATATATACTAATAGTATTAAGAAAGGTATATAGTCCTTATATACCCTATACTTCTAGGATATTATATTAGATAGCTCGTTAGAAGGTAATATTAAAGTTACAAATCTAATACTATAGATTAACTCCTAAATACTTAGCTATATTAAGATTAGCTATATATTATACTATAACTATTATATAGAGCGTCGCGATAAATAGTATAAGTATAGAGCAAAGTACCTAGATAATCCCCCTAATAAGGTTAATATCCTTCTTCCTATACGCTTTTATAGCTTTATAGAGTTTAGGGTCTATAGTATACACTAGCTAGCGTTATAGCTATCCTAACCGCTTACCAATGTCTAAGGCACGTACGATATTCTTATAGAAGGAGTCTTCTAGTTATACGAATTTAGCTATAACGGCTTCTTCTAAAGGTATTAGATCGCTAGACATCGAGGGCGATAGTCCTCCTTCCTAGAGTTGCTCCTATAGCGCCTAGATGAGGTTGTTCCTAGCTTGCTCATGAGTTAGGTATTCTAGAACTTGTAGATCTAGCTCGTAGTCGCCGTTAGGGTCGACGAAGTCCTATATACCAGCGAATTTAGCCTGCGACTATAGTTTAATATACCACGAGTTCTAGGAACTAGGCCCTATAAAGCACGTAGAAGTCTCGACTAGGATCTTGGATATAGTAGATAGATATGTCGTCGAATACGTATAGAAGCAGGGTAAGAGAGTTTGTAATAGAAGGAAGAAGCTACTACTGTTATATTAAAGATGCGTTGGTAGAGGAGTAGTCAAGGTGCCGGGCTCATAACTGCCGAACGTAGTAGGAGCTCCGGGAGTATTAAAAGCAGTCTGTAGTAGGTGGCTGTACGAAGGAAAAGAGTGCCTTGTTGAAACTATCTATAAAGGAGACAAAACGACTGATATTTATAGATAAAGGGACTGGCCAATGCGTTGGCAACGACGCCTCATACGCTGTGGCACGTATGTGGCTAATACTCTTAGAAGCTCCACAGCTTCTGACAATGCTCCACCAGAAGGACCAGAATATGCCAGTTTCTTCTGAAGCCCATAACTAATCCCACAACTGTGATAGGAGGATCGGTTTCGGAATTCAATTTTTGGATGGTCGAGTCAAGTCATTCATTTTCATTCTACGTCATAAATATAAGGTAGCCAGCCCGCTACAGGACGCCCTCGCGCCTCAGCCATTCCTCGACCGAAGCCCTCACTTCCTCATACGGCACGCCGACCAACCCATTATCGCTCTGCTCCTCAGGTAGCCCATTGCCCGCGCCGTCCGCATTGTTGTGCGCCCTTAAGAGATCCACAAACGCCCCCAAATTGCCGGCGGTTAGTTTCTCCTCGCCAGCCCTGATCAGGTCGGCCGAGCTGACCTTGGTGACGGAGAACTTGGAGCCCGTCAACTCCTCGACCAGGGCAATCAGCTCATTCTGGGAGAGGTTGAACGACGCCGTGGACAGGTACTTGTTCGCCGTCTCGTCGGGTCTTTTCAGGATCCCGGCCACCACACGGCCGATCTGTGCGAGGGTGCTGGCGTACCACTTCTCGTCGCCCGAGTCGATGACAGTAGCCGTCTTGTCCTTGAGGTTGACGATACCCAGCCCGCCGCGTTCGAGGCCCTGAAGAGAAGAATTGTGTTAATTAGTTAATAAACACAGCGATCACACACGGCCCCGTCATCGCCTCGCCACCGCGAACGAACACGCGAGCATGGTCCAAAGCCATGCTTCCGCAGGCACTTCAGGCAGCCGATAATAAACCAATCGACTCACCCACTCGAAAAACAACCCCGTCGACACTCCAGTCCAAGTCAGCCCGGATCCCTTAGCCGCCACCTTCTCCAGGTAGTCCACGATGGCGATCTTGCCCGCCAGGATCTTGCCGATGGGGGCGTCGCGCACCTTGCGCGTGTTGATGCCGAACTCGGACGGAATGAACCGCTTCACGCCGGCGGCGACGGCGGCGTCGACGGCGAGCCTCTGCCCGCCCACGGCCGCCGTCGCGACCGTCGACACCACCGCGTCCTGGCCCTGGAAGGCGGCCGTGAGGTCGTCGAGCGAGGCGTAGTCGACGCTCTTGACGGCCGCAACGCCCGCGGGCACCTCGCGCGCGCCGGCGCCGGCGCCGCCCTCCGCGCGCGTCACGGCCGTCACAGCGAAGCCCGCCGCGACCAGCTCGCGGATCACGGCGGGACCGAGGTTTCCTGTGCCCTGGTTTACGGGAAGGTTTAATAGTTATTACTTGTTTGCCTTTGGTGAGTTGGGGATGGGGAGGGGTGAGAATAAGAGACAGGGAAGAAACACATAAACGTACCCCGAGGACTGCTACTGTCTTGATGGAGACCATTGTGTTGCCAATTTCCGCTCGGTTGTTTCCTCACTTCTGCGCCTTGCTCTGGTTGGGCTGGGACAGGCTTGTAGCTACAACCATCAGCTGAACGGTATCGTGAAATGCGCGAGGTGCAGAGGACGAGACTACCTGAATACGTACATATTATATCTACATTATCGCTCTCCACGCTGTGTGATATGTTGCAAGATTCGCGTAGGATTGCGTCTTTTCCTTCGAAAAGGTGGGGTCGCCGCTAATTATCTGTCCCAACAGGAGCAGCTGTAGCTTGTTTAACGGCCGAGCAACACTCGGCAGATCATATCCGACAGCTCAGAAGTGCGAAGTCTCCCCCGCGGCTCACAACTCGCGGTAGAGTGGCGCCATCGAATCCTGACAGACCAGTACTAGGTATGTAAGAGACGGACAGGTTCTGTACGAGTTACATGCATGATCTTGTGCCTTCCGAGGTTCCAATAGTTTGGATGGCATATCTCGAAATCGGCAAGTCTATCAGTTACTATCTGGAAAACCGCGGGCTGCTCCTTCTTGCATGGCAAGCCCAGCAGTAGCATGTGCCGTCCGCTCTTGCTGGAATTAAGACTCGTCGGAAATCCCCTCGGTTTTGCACTCATTCCATCCTTTATTGATGAAGCCGGCACCGGCGAAGCCTCTTCGGCCTCATAGACCCCCTCAACAGTTATTATGATAACTCGATCGCTTCTCGGATAATTATAAGCGGGAAGACCTCCCCGTATAAAGCACTACAAGGGCATAATTATCTCACAAGTTTACCAGTCCTTACACAGAAACCGAAGGCGATTCGCCATCATCCCATACCGAAGATCCTGAATCAGTGCATTTCGTTCCGTTCGCAGCGCCGTTTGTCTTTACCGCGCTCCCAAGCTCTCTCTGTCCGTCCCAGAACAAGAACTAGATGGTATCTAAAGACGCCGAGGAACAAGAACCGACGATAAAGATAGAAATAAAAAAAAAGGCCCCGGCCCTAATTAACAGGCCGAGTCTCAGAAAATGTTCCACAAACACGGGAGGGAAACGAAACACTACTCCGGCCGCTTTCCCCTGAAGTTTTAATGTTGTACAGGTTTCCCCTCTTTCAACAGTCATGATGACTAGAGGGGCAGCGCTGCCTCCTTATGCACCAAATTCCCTTGCCTTTCGTGCCAATATCCTTATGTTGTTGACCAGCCCCTCCACCACATCCACGTACTGATGTGGTTGGCCTTCCATGGCCCTCCGTCCTTGCTCAATAATGGGGGCCGGGTCGACTTCTACTTCAAGCTCGTGCTCCTTCTCCGTGCGCTGGGTATTCTTTATCCTTGTTAGCGGACCAGATCCTTCTTTTTAAAAAACGAGGTTTAAAAAAAAAAAAAAAAAACTTACTCCCACTCCATTCACGTTCTGCGTGACTTGGGTCAAATCAATCTGGTAACACCCGTGCTTGTAGCTCAACCGGTCCTTCATCCTGGCCGGCGTGGGAGGGCGCCCCGTCGAGCTCGCCATCCGCTCCAGCTCCTCGACCGTGCCGTCCCAGTCCATCTCGAGGTTGATACTGATGCGGCAGTCGAGGGGCAGGTCGGGGAAATGCAAGCTCATGTCGGCGATGCGCGCCTTGACGATCTTGCCGATGACCTTGTTCGTCTTCTGGTCGTAGGTCACGCGGACCTTGACGCCGTGGCCCCGGGAGGCGATGGGCTTGGCGACGCACACCGGCAAGAGACGGTCGCGCACGGAGGCGGGCAGCTCAAAGAACCTGTCAACCTCGTGGCGGTGGCGATAGTCGATGGGCAGCCGCGGCCGGGGCAGGGCGGCGTTGGCCTTATTGGCCGGGTGCGTCTGCTGAACGAGGAAGTTGAGGAACTCGTTGAACGACTTGTGCTGATGCTCCGTCATGCTGGACCGGAACCCGAGCCAGTTGCCACCGTCGCTCAGCACGCACTCGGACTGCACGGGCAGCCTCACTCGTTGGTTGGTGTCCTTGTCGATCAGCATCCCCAGCTTGGCTTCTACTTCGAACTTGACGCCCCGGCTTTGGATCTCTCCCATATCCTCGTTGAGGATGACGTATTGGAATAAGAAATCGGCGATTGCCTTGCTGAACTGTTCCTGCGGAACAGAGTTGGTGATACTTGCCTCCCATGGCCCCAACAGGCCCCATTGGTTTCCGGCATCCTGCGGAATGCTGACTGCTGGCGTGATGGGGGCCGCGGCGCGTTTCTCTTCCGGAGAGGCGTGCCGGCTTTGCATGCGTTCCGGCCTGGAAAATGGTCGGTCTGTTTTGCCGTTAATGTGCGGGCCTGTATGTGGAATAGGCTGATAGAGGACGCGGTTCGGATGAGCCGGTGCTCGATCTTTGAGCGACTGTGCCCATGGTGGAATCGTCCGGTATACCGTTCTCTTCTTCGTGGTCTTGGTCGGCATGGCCGGACGCTGCGCCGAAGCGTCTGCGTCGGGAGCAGCCGCGCGTCCGTTTTGGTTCTCGAATGGAGGCGGTCGCGTTTCTCGCTTTTCTAGCTCGTCTGGTCGCAGCTCCCGGTCATCTAATTTCCGCTTGGCGGGCGTAGCAGCGCGCTCAATCATTGTCGGAGCGGGCGGGGCTTGATTGGGGTGCGGCTCAGGCTCCGAAACCGAGGTGCCAGGGCGCCCGGAGCTGCTTGGCAAACTGGGGACGCGCGTTTTTGGACTCACGCTAAGGCTTCGTTCCCTCTCATTCTGTTGCTGTGGGACCCGAGCCGAATCCTGGCTATGCGAGTCCTGACCGCTTTGGCTGTTCGAATGTCGAGGGAGTGAGGGCGGAGGAGGCGGTGGCGGCGATGTATTATGCGACGTCGAATGGATCCCCGGCCCCGGCAACCGTTGCTGGTAAGGGCTTGGCGGCCCGTAACCGCTGACTTGCGCTGGGCGCGCGGACAGCGGGCCCGCTCCTCCGGGGGTTGGCGGTTGCGAGGATTGGCGTTGATACGGTTCTGGTTGTTGCAGAGGACGCGGCGCTGCCACAGGACTTCCTTGCGCGAAGGGCGCGCCATATTGCGCGGATTGGCTGTGCGCCGAAGCCGGCGTGGGCGTGGATTGCATCGATTGACTCCGGTGAAGATAAGAATGTCCGGTGCCTGGAGTCGCAACCGGTGGAGCCTGAGGAATGTGAGACCCTTGCACGTACGGGCTGGTGTTCGGCGGGCTTGTCATACCCGCCGACGCCGCGGACTGGGGGTAACTGTCTCGGTGATAGGCGCCGGTCGGCGGATACTGGTGTCGTTGCACGGGGCTTGTGGGGTTGTGCTGCGATGGGAAGGGATACCCGGAGGCGCTGTTCATCGGGGCGGACGGAGTCTGTCGGTATGGGGAGGCTGCCGACCCGGAACCAAGACTCGGCGACCGGAGATCGCTGGACGAGGCCTGTTGGAGTTGCGGCGGCGGTCGACTCGCGTAGGAGAGCGAGTGCGGAGCCTGATATTGCGACGGTGATGCAAATGAGCCAGATGGCGCATGGTGCGCTCCATAGTCGTGCGACGCGTGTAGACCGGGTGAGAGTTGGGTCTGGCTGTAGTCGCGAAACGACTGCGGCGGCTTCGCTTGTACCGGAGTCGACGGGAGAGTGGGCTGTTGCGACGGCTGTTGCGTTGGCTGCTGCAACTGCGGCGGGAGAGTCGGGGGGGTCGCTGATGGGACATTATCGTTCAGCATGCCTCGAAGATCCATCTTGTCTGCTATGTTGGGCGCCGATGCAGCCAGTCCAGCCTTCCGTGTCCTTCACGTTCCGATGTTGGGGTCCGACGTGACGACGGCTGCAGAGTTATTTTTGTTCTTTTCGCGTTGCGCTCCAGACTCTCCCCTTGTAGACCAGGAATTCGAGCCTCAGCTCCCGCGACAATGTCCTGCAAACAGAGCGGTTGTCGCGGCGGAGCGCGTGAAGGAATGATGCGGTATCTCGATTTTTTGTCTCAACTGTTGCCACAAACGTCGTTACATCGTCGAATCGAGTTTTCGGTTGGAAGGAATGAACCGCGAGGCCGACTTGTTCCTGTTTCCTCCCATATCAAAGGTAAAATTAAGCAGATCAATGAGCGCCGGACCCCAGGCGCACAATAGATGTTGTTTTTGCGATTTACTGAACACGCGGCGATATCGTCATAACAGCCGCGCATGGGGGGAGGAAGTTGCTGAGCTAAAAAGGCTGAAGTGTGCGCCAGAGCATGCGCCAAGGTGGATTCGCTCCTGCCTGCTCCTACTTGGGACGCGCATGTGCTGGGCTAGGTAACTACTGATTGCTTCTTCTCACCACCTAACAACAGGCGCATATTCCGTATGCGGAACGGTCTTTGGTTTGTGTTTGCGCCCTGTCAATTCAATTGCATCAAGTACAAATGAAAGGATACTGTCACGGAGGTTCTTGGACAGCTAAGCCACACCACAGAGCAGGTCACAAACTGTGCCGTTTGGCGTCGCGTGTTACAGGGTACGGATTGTACATCCACACGAGACGAGAGAGCTTGCGGCCAAAAGGCCAGCAACACTTTTTCAGAAACCCAGAAGGTCAACTCCAGAAGTGGGCTTAAGTTGCAAGTGCTTTAGCCTGATAAGGAAGCCCAACTAACCTTATACAGTATATTATCAAGAGTTTGGAAATCACGGCGACCTAACCTGCTAGTAAGGGATTGCCCGAACAGGCTTGAACAGCCCTCGAACCATCAAAATAACGATCGGGACGTTGTCTTGTTGGAAGAGTAAGACGGTAATAATAAGAGTGTGTTTGCAAAGCAGCTGGCAGATTCCAATGGGGCCCACCTTGAATCGACGCACAGACCAGCCCCGCTGTTCCAAGCTGACCCGCCTTTCAGGCTCTGATTGGGCGGGGGGTCGCTCGCAGCCGCAAGGCAGGAGCTTCCTGACGTGGACCAGCTGAGTGAGGCCTTGTTGCCGCAGCCTGAGCTTCGAGAGCGCTCGCCCGTCCCACCACAACCAACGAACGCAGCCTTGATCAACCCAACGCGCTGCGCCAACAACAAAACGATTTCTCATTTTCGTCATTCCTTGGGGTTGACTGCTCCAAGACGTAGCGGCTGATTTTTCATACCAACTCCAACGCCGATATTCGACGCCAGCCGCATCCGTTCCCCCCTTCACAATGCCGGGCCTCGTTTCCGCGACCGGCGTTCTGGGCTTTCTGGCCGACGAAGAGCCGGAACTCAAGGTTTTTGCGCTCAAGACACTAAATGATGATATCGACACGGTCTGGACTGAGGTAGCGGGGGCATTGAGCCAAATGTACGTACTCGAGCTTGTTCCCTGATTGATGATGGTTAGCTGACTTGCGCCCCCTAGTGAGGCGTTGTACGAAGACGAGAGCTTCCCGGAACGCCAGCTCGCCGCCCTAGTTCTCGCCAAGGTCTACTTTCATTTGCAAGACTACAATGAGAGCATGACGTTTGCGCTCGCCGCCGGCCCTCTGTTCAAGCTCGACGCACCCGGCGAGTTCGAGGAGACCATCATCTCGAAATGCATCGATCAGTACATTGCCGTCTCATCGTCGCGTCACACGCCAGCGAAGTTGTCCAAAAACGACATCGAATTGCCAGCCCTTGCTACCACGTTCGGCAGTGGCTCGCTCGATGGCTCAGCCTTGATCTCGGCCACAACGCCCTTCTCGCAGTCCACGCTGCCTTCCAAGTCGCTCCTCTCGCGCAACTCAGTTGACAATACCATTCTTGACCCTTCCTTCCAGCCGACAAAGGAGGGCCGTTCTGCCTCAGGGGCTCAGATTACCGACCAATCTACGTGGACGGCCCTAGAGAATGTGATTGAGCGACTTTTCGAGAACGCCCTGGCCGAGGGCAAGTATCGGCAGGTGGTCGGTATCGCCGTAGAAGCGAAAAATCTTGATGTGCTTCGCAGGGTTATTAAGAGGGCCAGCGAGGACGGGAAGGGCGACAAGACGAAGACGCAAGAAGGTGCCGAGGGCCCGGCGGAGGACTTGATGGACTATGCCCTTACCATCTGCATGGACATTGTCCAGGAACGGGGATTGCGAACCGAGATGCTGCGCCTGATTCTTGACCTGCTCAACGACATTCCCAATCCGGACTACTTTGCCATCGCCAAATGCGTTGTCTATCTGGACTCGGACGAAGAGGCTTCGTCGCTTCTTATGCAGCTAATTACTAGGGGCGACAAGAGTGCAATTGCGACTGCCTATCAAATTGCGTTCGACCTCTACGATAACGGAACGCAAGAATTCCTGGCTAAGGTGATCAAGTCGCTGCCCTCTGGAGAGCCGCCGAAGAAGAAAGAAGCGGCGCAAGGGGGCGAGGGCGCCAGGGAATCAGAACCTCTCCTCGAGAACCAGGAGAACTCCGAGGAGGAGCTTCCAGAAGAAGTGGCAAAGGTCTACAGGAACGTCCGGTCTATCCTGGACGGCAGCACGACCATCAGGCTGAACCTAGAGTTCCTCTACCGCAATAATCACACCGACCTGAGCATCCTCAACAGAGTACGGGACAGCCTAGAGGCTCGCAACTCTATCTTCCACACGGCGGTCACGTTCTGCAACGCCTTCATGAACGCTGGAACGACCAACGATAAGTTTTTCCGAGACAACCTGGAATGGCTGGGCAAGGCTGTCAACTGGTCCAAATTCACCGCGACCGCTGCGCTCGGTGTCATTCACCGTGGGAATATCAGCCAGACGCGCAAGCTTCTCGAACCCTACCTTCCCAAGCAAGGTGGGGTGTCGAGCGGTTCCATTTTTAGCCAAGGCGGCGCGCTCTACGCTTATGGCCTGATCCATGCGAACCACGGCGCCGACGCGCTTGAATATCTCCGAACCATGTTCAATGCGGCAGACGAAGAAGTCATTCAGCATGGTGGCGCCCTCGGTCTCGGCATCGCGGGGATGGCTTGCGGCGACGAGCAGATTTACGAAGAACTTACAAAGGTGCTCTTCGCTGACTCTGCTCTCAATGGCGAGGCCGTTGGCTTGGCCGTTGGACTGATCATGCTCGGGTCCGGCAACGCAAAGGCTCTTGAGACCATGTTCACTTACGCGCACGAAACGAGCCACGAAAAGATTGTCCGTGGCTGTGCTCTCGGCATGGCACTCATCATGTACGGGCGCCAAGAAGGCGCTGATAGCATGATTGAGGGTCTGCTGAACGACCCTGATCCGACGCTGCGCTACGGCGGCATCCTCACCGTCGCTCTGGCATACTGCGGCACGGGAAGCAACAAGGCCGTTCGGAAACTTCTCCATACCGCCGTGAGCGATGTCAACGATGATGTCCGCAGAATCGCCGTCATGAGCCTTGGCTTTATCCTCTTCCGGAAGCCTGGCAGCGTCCCTCGCATGGTCGAGCTCCTGGCCGAGTCGTACAACCCTCACGTGCGGTATGGCTCCGCCATGGCGCTCGGCATCGCGTGCGCTGGCACCGGGTTGGACGAGGCCATCGATCTGCTCGAGCCCATGATGAAGGACCCGACCGACTTTGTCCGCCAGGGCGCCCTCATCGCCCTTTCCATGATCATGGTTCAACAAAACGAGGCCATGAACCCCAAGGTCGCCACCATCCGGAAGACGCTGAAAAAGGTCGTTGGCGACCGGCACGAGGATGCCATGACCAAGTTCGGTGCCGCGCTGGCGCTTGGTATTCTCGATGCTGGCGGCCGGAACTGCACCATCGGCCTACAGACTCAGACGGGTAACCTCAACATGGCAGGCGTTGTCGGCATGGCCGTCTTCACGCAGTACTGGTATTGGTTCCCATTCACCCACTTCCTGTCGCTCAGCTTTGCGCCGACTTCGATCATTGGCCTCGACCACGACCTCGAGATGCCCAACATCAAGTTCCACTGCGCGACTCGCCCCAGCCTGTTCGACTACCCCCCGGAGCAGGAAGTCAAGGTGGAAGAGGGGCCCGCCTTGGTCACTACGGCTATCCTCTCCACCACGGCTCAAGCGAAGCGCCGCGCTCAAAAGAAGGAGCGCGCCCAGCGTCGGGAGAGCATGGACATCGATACCCCTACTGTCACCAAGATCCCGGCGCCTTCTGGTGACAAGATGGAAGTAGACGAGGAGAAGAAGCCCAAGGCGGACGAGCAGAAGGAGAAGGAGGGCGTAGCTAGTGCCGACAAGGACGGCTCGGCCGGCCCGGACGCGAAGAAGAAAGCCGAGAAGGAAAAGGTTGGCTACGAAATCGAGAACATGTCGCGCGTCCTCCCGGGCCAGCTCAAGTACATTAGCTTCCCGGCAGGACGCTACAAGCCGGTTAAGAAGGTAGGCCTCGATATTCATCCGTTGATGTATTTTTTTGTTCGGTTAGCAGCTAACAGTTCGCACAGCCTACTGGCGGTCCTATCCTTCTCCATGACACGCAACCCGATGAGCCTAAGACGCTAGTCGAGGAGAAGCTGAAGAAGGTTACGACGGAGCGTGCCCCCGTTACCGGTGCCACCACAGGCGCCGGAGCTACGCCTCGCAACGCGGCCCAGCCGCTACTGTCGAACTGGTCCTCGCGGGCAATGGGTGGCGGAGGCGGCATGCCGGAGTTGAACGAGCTGCTCCAGCTTACCGCCCGTGGGACAGAAGGTCGCGCGGCCCAGGTCGGTGGCGGCGCGGCAGCTGGCAGTGGAAGCGGCGCCGCGGCAGCAGCGGGCGTGCTCACGGCCGTGGATGAGGATAACGAGGGAGATGAGGAGGCGCCGGCTCCGGCGGAGTTTGAGTACTTTACGGACGCCGACGAGGATGAGGAGTAGACGACGTAGAACGGGGGGCGATCCGGGTGTATGATAATCGTCCTGTACATTTGCCACCTGAAGGGAAATGGTCACCTGAGGAGCGACGAATCTACTTTGGTGGCTTTGCGGGGGACAATAGACCGGCTTAACGGCCTTTTTTTTTTTCCCGCAACCGACACATTGATCCGAAGAGTAAACAAATGCCTCTGATTAGTGAGGTTGCAAGGAGTCCTGGAGCGGCTGCTGCATTTGCGGCATGGACTTCTTGCTGTGACCGCCAAACGCAAAGTCCTATTGGCTCTACCTGGCTGTCAAATTTGTTTGGGGAGAAAGGTTGGGGGGGAGGAGGGGGGCGCGGCCTCTGGCTCTCTGGAGCCAGAGGGACTTGGCGTTTGGCGGTTAGAGTGGCAGTGGCAATGGACGTCATCAACCGTCGCAGGTCTCTGCTCCGAGGGGCGAGTTCCAGAGAACAGCAACAAACCTTGGAGGAGTCTAAGGTCAGACTTTGTAAGGTTTCACACGTGCTATTCTATCAAACAAGTCTCTATTCCCTCTCAGCAACTTAAAAACCATAGCTGTGTCTCATCGTAACCCTCAGACCTTTCATCGTCGTCGACCGCGGTTCTGCATCTCGTGCCACAGACACGCTTACCAGAAAAGAAACTCAAGAAAGCAACTCAACCCAGCAGAACCAAATTTATTATTATTGTTCTTCTTCTTTTTTTTCTTGGTAAAAAAAAAAAGATGGCACACAAATATGTAATCAGGGTAACCGCGGGGCCGGATTACGATCTATCCTCTCACATTGAAGTACCCGTCAACTCGGCCGAACCGGTGCACATCGCCAGCGACCTGGTCGACGCGGATCTGTGCGTGCGCGTGCAGAGCTACAGGGGCCTGCCACGCGGCGCGCCAAAGAGCTCTCCGTACTTTGACGCCGCGCCACATCGGGACAACGGGGACCAGTACTCGATCGCGATGCGGTTCCAGCTGAAGCGGCCGCCGACGGCGCCGGGTCGGCCTCTCACCAACGGGGAAGAAGACGAAGCAGAAGACGGAGGGGGCGAGGGGGCCGCGGACGGGGTGGGGTTGGCCGAGGACGGGGAGGAGGAGGAGGAGGAGGAGGAGAAGAAGACGGAGGCGGATACCGAGGAGCAACGGCCGGCCGGGGTCCTGGGGACGGACCTGCAGTTCGGCAACGACCTCGACCACCCCATCCGCGACCGGCTGCCGCCGGGCTTCGGCACGGCCATGAACATCGTCAAGTGGTGGATCGACCCGGGGCTCGAGGGCGACCCGTACGCCGACGCGCCCTACCTCTACGGCCCGGCCCTGAGCTCCTTCAACGTGGTGTGCGTGGGCGAGGGCGAGCAGGACGAGGCCCGGGGCGGGTTGTGGTTCGAGGAGGGCGGCGACGAGGCCGGGGCGGAGTGGCGGCGGCGGATCGGGGCGCCCGAGGACGCCAAGCAGAGGATGAAGTGGGCGCTCAAGGCGGAGAACAAGGAGAAGTGGACGTGGGAGTACGGGAGGACGTACGGGGTCGACTTCTTCAACCCCTACATTGACTTCAACGACTTTGCGCTCAGGCTGCCGGGCTTCAACCTGCCCATCATAAAGTATTGGGACGGGCAGGGACTGAGGTACGCAGCTAATTACGTTTTCTTCTTGCTTCTTGCCTCATTGCTTGTTTTTCGTTTTACACGACACCATGCCACTCACTACCTTCGAAATTGCGCGTTTACGTCACTGTTTCTCCGATAAGAGGAACTACTCTTAACAAGCTCCAGGCATCATCGCAGGCGCTCACACCAGCTTAGATACGTCCTCCGAAACCGCACCACGGGCCAAGTCTATCTGGTCGTATTATTCACGCTCCATCTTGTCGAGGATGTCAACGAGGATGGGACGTTAAAGCCTGGTGTCCTGGAGCGGATCGCACAGATATCGGGCGGAAAGGGGGAAAGGGGGCAGCCGTTGACTGAAACGGAACCGGAGCTAGATCTGGAACCGGATGACGAGCAGTTCCAGGAGGAGGAAGCTCTAGGCGAGGCGTGGAGAAAGCTCTCGAGAGCAGATTTGAACGACGGGAACGGGACGAACGAGGATGATATAGACTAGACTGGGAATTACATATGTCGAGACGAGGGAGGTAGATCGCATTGCTTTTAAGTAGATGCGCCATGTATTATTAGTCTATCGTAAATCCCCAAGACTTGTCGTCATGCATGGTAAGAGACGATTGAGCACCGTGATAAGCGTATATGTATGTAACAACGGCTCTGCCGGGATCAGCTCCTTGAGCCGTGGCTCATGCCGATGTGGATTGCTAAATAGATTAGTGTTAGCGCGCTGCCTTTTTTTTTTTTCCCGCAAGATGACTGGAAAGCACGCTTACGCTAGCAAACGGGCTCCTTGCCCTGATCTTGTCTCCAAAGAAAACCAACACCCAGGGCACGACCGTCAGTGCCGTTCCGATAGACCCCAATACCGCTCCCGCTTTGGCCGGCCCGAGGTTGGTAAACAGAGGTCTCGTCACCAGCGGGAAGGCGCCGCCCAGCACGTTGCGGCAGAACGACTGCGCGGCCAAGGCCGACGAGGCGTACTTGTGGTACGTGTCGGCGAAGTAGTTGAACACGGCCAGGTAGACGGAGAGGATGCCCATCGTGGCTAGCACCAGCCCGATCGCGGGACCGATCCAGTGCGTGTCGGGGCGGGAACTGAAACCAAAGATGAAGAGTCCGATGGGCAGAAAGGTGCTAGTTATGCAGGTGAAGTAGAGGCGGGATTCGGGGGCCGAGGTGGGGAACCTGCGCCGGAGGAAAGCCCAGATGCGGTCAGAGAGCGAACTTGTCGCAGCGGCAGGCGGCGGCGACGGTGGCGACGACGACGACGACGACGATGACGACGACGCGTGTTTGTTGCTCGAGTCGTCCGAGGTCTCGCTGCTGCTGTTGATGTCGACGGCAGTTCCGGAAGCGGGGCTCGCCGCCCACTTGGGGTGGTAGAGCAGGCGGTCTTGCCAGAGGCCGATAGCGGTTGCGAATACGGCACCGACGATGAGCGAGACGAATATGTAGCCGGCCTCTTCGAGAGACCAGCCGTAGACGCGCTGGTAAACAAGCGGGATGGAGCCAAAGGTGAGATAGAGGACGCCCCATGCGAAAGCCACCCAGAGCGAAAAGAAGAAGACGACAGACTCGGTGAAGAGGAGGTAGAAAGGCCGCGAGACCGAGGTGGCAATCATCTGGCCGAGAGAGGCTCGCTCCTCGTCCTCCTTGACGCGCCACCGGATCCGCTTCAACCGGCGCGCCGTCCGCCCTTGCTCCAAAGCCGACGCCGGCCCCTTCTCCTCGTCTGCCGCATCCCCGAGCGGCGACGAGCCGTCACCGAGGCTGCCGTCCTCGGCCACCCACACCCCAAAGTATCCGTGCTCTTCCAGCTCCTCGTACCAGCGGTTCAGCGCCCTGGCTTTTCTCGACAGCAAGACCGACCCGCGGCTCTCCCGGAAGAAGACGACGACGAACAACATCATGACACCGCCCATGATGACCTGGTGCCAGAAGATCCACCGCCACCTCCCGGCGTCGGCCATCCGCTGCGCCATGACGGCCCCGACGAGGGGGCCGACCCCCGTCCCGGCCAGGACGCTGCCGCTGAAGAGGGCCATGGGGGTGTTGCGGCCGCGGGCGTCCCACATGTCGGCGATGACGCCGCCGACCATGGTGCTGAAGACGGAGGCGCCGACGCCGACGAGGAGGCGGGCGACCAGCATGCCGGCCAGGGTGGACACGAGGGCGCAGGCGGCCTGGAAGGCGACGTAGACGACGCCCGCGGCGACGAAGACCGGGTAGCGCCCGTTCATCTCGGACAGCGGCGCCAGCACCATGGGCGCGAACGCGAAGCCCAGGCAGAAGGTCGTGATCCCCGTCAGCACCGCCTCGATGGACGGGTGGCCCGCCAGCCCCGCCTGGATGAGGTGCTGCGGGGGCGAGTAGGCGCCGGCCGTGTAGGCGGTCTGCCAGGTTCCGATGCAGGCGAGGACGAGGAGCAGGTATTTCCGCGAAGAGGGCCAGGTCTGCGGGTCGGAGTACGGTTCGAGATTTGGCGGTGCCGGAAGCGAGTCGCTGTTGTTTTTGCTCCTGTTCTTCTTCATCTTCATCATCATCTTCTTCTTGTCGTTGTGTTGGGTTGGCGCCGATGGGCCGCGGATGGTAGTGTTTGGATTAGGTAGTGGGGTCGCAAAGGTTAGGTAGAGGGGGGTTATTTCGGTACTAGAATCCAGGACTGTGCATGTTGTTGTTATTGCTGTAGTAGTAGTAGTAGTAGTAGTTGGTGGTGGTGATAGTGGTGGTGTGGGTGGTTGTGGTGAATGTGATGATGGTGATGATGGCGATGATGGTGATGATGGCGATGATGGCGAAGATGACGATGCTATAACCTTGCCGTGTTCAGTCGCCGTACAGCAGGTGACCTGCGTCCCGGCCATGGTCTGGAAGAGAGAGTGGCCACCTCAGGCCCCTCGACCGTGATATTGATACCGAAAACAGGCTGATGGTAAGCCAGGAGAAACAGTGGTGTAGCTGGCCAAGTTAGGCGTATCTATGCTCTATATAAAGGAAGATAGCACATGAAAACAACTTGTTAATGCCCTAGCACGTTGGCAGCTGTAACCTTGAGGAAGTGAAAGAAGGTAAAAAAAAAAAAGCAAACGGCAGCAAGAAGACTGCAGGATTTGAGAACCCGGGGATGGAAGTGCGTGTTTGCGTTCGGCACCGGGGATTCCTCTCTGCCATGTTAAACCCGGCGTGATGGGTCCACGCGAGATGAGAGACAACGACCTAAGGAATCACCCAGTGCGGAACAAGGGACTTGAGGCGTGGGGATTGGAATCCTGACCGCCGCCTTCCGGCCTGGCGCATGCAAGCCGTGGATATATCGAGGGTGATTATTGCTGTTAGACCAGGTTAACGGACCGGCAATGCAAAAAAACTGCAGAGCAAACCACTGTCCTCGTCAGTACGGAGTACTCCGTATTGGGCAAGCTAAGATAACCGAGATCTGCATCCGGTCCCCCGCCTCCAGGGATATGAAGAGTTCAAGACATCAGCGGTGCGGAGGCGCATTCCCGCGGCGTCAACTTGCCGGGATCCGTCCCTCTTTCAACACAGCAATTTGGACTGCCGCGCCAGAAGAGGAGCAGCGCAAGCGAGGGGCCGATGCATGGGAAAGGCGCAAGATCCGACCGCGTGCCGCTGGTTGGGTAGTGCACAGTTTGCACATACACTTTACGAGCCGTGTTGGACTTTTGCAGTGAAGAATTTCGAGGCGAACTGCGGTGATTGGCAAGGTTGGGCAAATCGCTATGGCATTTGTGCGTCACCAGCTGCTTCTTGCTGCAAGACGGCGCCTTCCGTTTTTGATGCTGGAAGGTGGGGCTCTCCCTCGGTCTGCTGCCTAAACCCGGTTATTGCCAGACCCGCTAGGGGCAGACAACCAATGGGGCCAGTTCTCTCCCCGACAACCACAACCACTTCATCACAACTCTCGACCGTTATTTCCGGCGACAGCCAGCTCGAGGCGCTCCACAAGCAAATTTCAAGTTGTCACGTTCGGCAGAAGGGGAATTTAATATTTGACGGTTCGCTTATTACATCGTCGAGAATAAAGTAAAGTCTGGTGATGGTCACTGAACGAGTCGAGATCACAGCATGAGCAAAAGAACATTCACGGCGCGCACTCAATCGGCACAATAGACAAGACACGAGAACTCGTTATCCTGTTCCGTATTTACAGTTACATATCTTTTTCCTTCCATACCTGCAACCAATGCCCTGCCAGCGATGCCCGCCGACGACGGAGACCACGGCGTGAAGTGCGAACACGGCCTGGCATCCGCTCCCGAAAACAAGGCGACGGCTCATGCCAGAGTCGGGGCGCCGGCGCCCCACGGCGCCCATTCGCTGACGTTGACGTTGACGTCGCTGTGCTCGACGCCGCTGGGGGAGCCCTGTCCGAGCAGGAAGTAGTTGATGTAGCTGTTGAGGTCCTGGTTCTGGCTGCTCGGGAACTGGCAGTGGTTGTGGCCGCCGACGAGGGAGAAGCCCATGTTGTTGGGCACGCCGTAGGCCTTGTAGATGAGGCGGCCGGCGGCCATGCAGCCGGTTGTCGACACGGGGCCGAGCCAGTCGATGTTGTTCTCGAAGACGACCAGGCCGCGGGGCACGATCAGGGCGGCCAGCAGGTGGTGGTCTTGCGGGACCGACGTGATGGAGTTGACGTGGGGGTCGAAGTTCCTGGAGAACCAAGGGTTCTCGGTGATGATCTGCGCCGCCGTCTGGATGTTGGCGCCGGCCGCCTTCTGCTGGTCGCTGATGCGCCAGCACGCCGCGCCGCCGGCTCCCGACTCCTGCGGGATCGTCAGGGCGATACGGTCGACGAGCGCACCCGTGATGAAGGCGCCCTTGCCGTTGCGCGAGCAGCCCGTCACGCCGAGACGCTTCGTGTCGATGCCCGACGCCTGCGCCCCGACCTGCTCCAGACCATCGATGAGCCGGTCCACACCCCAGGCCCACGCGGTGAGCGAGCCGGCCGAGTGGTCCCTGCCGAAGAGGTCGTAGAACTTGCCCTGGCCCCGCGACCCGCTGCCCATCTGCGCGCCGAACTCGTCGTTGTTGAACGTGATGGTGGCCACGTTGCTCGGGATGGGGATGGACGCGCCGCCGATGCCGATGATGGCGGGGAACGGGCCGGCGCCGGACGGCTTCCTGATCGAGGCCGAGAAGGAGATGCTCTTGCTGCCGACCGTCACCCTGACGGTGATGCCGTTGCCGCTAAGCGACGCCTCAACGCTGTCCGGCGGTCCCGGGTACTCGCCCAGCTCGTACTGCTGCAGGATCTTGTTGATCTCGGCCCGCCGGCACTCGAACTGGTCCTTGGTCGTCACCTTCTCGCCCGCTGCCGTCGTGAACGGGTCGGGGAGCTTGGCCGAGTTCACCGTCGGGTAGCTGTCGCTGACCGAGCAGGTGTCCTGGCGCTCAAAGATGTGGTTCAGGGGCGCAGCCGCGGCGAAGGCCGCGCCGGCCACGAGAAGGGCTGAGGTCAGATGGACCATTGTTGCTTGGGAAGAAGGAGGTCGGCACCTTCTTCGATCACGAAGGAGTGTGTGGGACGCTGCGGATGCTCATCTTTCTTTCCCACCGCTGACCACGATCTCTCCCCCGGTCTTTATACACTACAGCGCCGCCGCCGCCAAGCGGGACGCGGCCCTCTCCCGTGCGTGGCCATCCTCCGACCGACCGATATTAGCCAGGGGTCGATGCCAGATTGGTTCGTCGACAATACGGATAGCCAGCATCCTGGTTCCGGGACGGGGCTCGGCGCGGGTGGCCTTTGCCATCTCTGGGTATTTACGACGGAGTGAAACTCTCCCCGCATTCCCTCTTTCCGCAGCCCCGGCCGCCCTTGTAACCTTGGGGGAAGAGGGGGGGGGGGGGGGAGGGAAGGGGGTGCCCGTGTCCTCACCTCCGCGGGCATGCCCTGGTTTGCTTAAACAAGCGCCCTTGCTGCTATCCAAAGAAGAAAAAGGCATTCCTCACGGCTGAAAAGATAGCAGCCGAAGCCCTGCCTTGGCACTTTGGATGATCGGCGCTCCGAGTTTGGTTCCAAAACCCCGTGTCCTTCCAAGGGGCGATTCGGGTAATATGGTTATTTGCCAACCCATCGCTGATCGACACGGCAACTCCCTTTCACAGTCCTTGCGTCGAGGGTCCCATTGGCACGGCCGATGGGAGACTGCCGAATGCAGCCACGGCTGGGCCGGCCCCGGATGCGGGGCTGTGAGCTTAATTATTAGGTGAGTGCCTGAACAATGTTCGATGATGATTCTCTGCTGTCTTCCTTTGGCCTCCTTTCCTGCCTATAGGTGGAAAATATTTTAGTCTTGCATAAATGCTGCAACCTCGATTCAATCACGTCGATCGAGCGGTGGTCTCACGTGGGAATCGTCAAACTCGTCCGACAGATTCGGCGTGCTGCGTGACTCCTTGGTACCTACACTACCTAGGTACGTAATAATTAACGTTAAGTGGACGCCGGGTTGTCGCCTCGATCTCCGGCTATATACCAGGAACCGGGGCCGCACACACCTGCAGGCACTAGAGTTCAGACAACCTGGAAGTTCTTGAGAATCCCCAACCCGGCTGTGCCTCATCATCGCACGTGGAGAATCCTGGGCAACCGTTACTCGTCGTCGCCCACATAACCCTACGACAGGTCCAAGGGTGACGTCGGACTTGGAGAATGTCGCAAGCAAGCAAGACTGTTAGGGCTGGTTCATGTGCCGACAGGTTACATGGGGTAGTTATTGCCACGTAAAACGCTACATTGGGGCCCCTGGACCTATGTTAAGCAGCTGCGCTACGCAGCCACACGGGTTTTATGCTGTATGCACCCCATGCTTGGCACTCGGGAGCCTTGGCTCCAGTGATTTCATTTTGGTGTTCCTTGAAATCCCCCAAACTCCCCGTAGGGGGATGAACAAAAACAAGACTGCTCTGCCCTGTCCGGGTTTCCCCAACCCCCCATTGGTTCTTTGGTGGACCGGGACAAACGGCAATCAGCGGATATAGCTGTCAATATCAAACAAGCCTGGGCCAACATCAGCGCTTCCATATGTAGATTATGGATGCGGGGATTGTACCAAGACACGTAGTATGGCCCGCAACTGCCGTGCGCGCATGGCAGATGGATGAAGGTTCAACTGGCACCGCTGCTCTTAGATTTTCCCTCCTCTCATCGTCTTTGGCTAGATGTCAAAACTCTTCGGTACCGCTCCTCGATTACCGGCCAAGACTTGCACGCGCTTATCTAGTGGCGTCTTCTACCCCAAGTATGGTCTCTATCGCCTAGACACGTACCTGCAGAAGAAGCGCACGCCCAGAAAGCCATCTTGAATACGAACCATGGCCCTCCAGCTCTTGGCGAGCTTGGCCCTCCTCTCAGTGCCGGCCCTTGCCCACGGTGGCTTGGCCAACTACACCGTCGGTGATACTTGGTACAGAGGGTGCGTACCATGTTTGAGAGGAACCGTCCATCATCATCATTACGGGGTACACTATGGAGCCATCCCACCGACACAAGCCAAGCCTAATTAGCCTCGTCTATGCTTCGGTCCCTCCGCCCCTCCCGACCCATGAGATACGACACTCCCTCGCTCGAAAAAAAAAAAAAAAAAAAGAGTTAGATTGTGGCACTGACATGCCTGTTCCCCTCCTAGCTATGACCCAAACCTGCCGCCGGAGACGCAGCTCAACCAGACCTGGATGATCCAGCGGCAATGGGTCACCATCGACCCCATCTTCACCGTGTCGGAGCCGTACCTGGCCTGCAACAACCCGGGCGCGCCACCGCCCTCGTACATCCCCATCCGCGCCGGTGACAACATCACGGCCGTGTACTGGTACTGGCTGCACGCCATCGGGCCCATGAGCGTCTGGCTCGCGCGGTGCGGCGACACGCCCGCGGCCGACTGCCGCGACGTCGACGTCAACCGGGTCGGCTGGTTCAAGATCTGGGAGGGCGGCCTGCTGGCGGCCTGCTGGCCGGTCCCGACCTGGCCGAGGGGCTCTGGTACCAAAAGGACTTCCAGCGCTGGGACGGCTCCCCGTCCCTCTGGCCCGTCACGATCCCCAAGGGGCTCAAGAGCGGGACCTACATCATCCGGCACGAGATCCTGTCGCTTCACGTCCCCCTCAAGCCCCAGTTTCACCCGGAGTGTGCGCATCTGAATATTACTGGGGGCGGGGACCTGCTGCCATCCGAAGAGACTCTGGTGCGGTTTCCGGGGGTTTACGAAGAGGATGGTGAGTGGTGCACGGAACCGCCCTCGTTTGCTTCTTCAAGCAGGAAAAATAAGGACATAAAAGTGGGACGGTGATATGGTGCTGATGGGAAAACAGATCCCTCTATCTTCATCGATGTCTACTCGGAGGAGAACGCGAACCGGACAGTAAGTGAACGGGAGTCAGGCGATTGTTTCCAAAGAAAGAAAGAAAGAAAGAAAGAAAGCGTGCTAACGAAGGACAGGATTATACGGTTCCGGGAGGGCCAATCTGGGAAGGGTGAGTTCTAGCCCACGCGGTTGTACACTTTTAATCAAGTACTAATTATATAATTAATTAATGTACACAGCTTCGCAAACTGATTCATCGAAAATGAATGGTTCGAATTCTGTGCCAAGTGTGAACCAGCTAGCGGAGTTTTATAACGGCTATTACATTGAGCCATGTATGTACTGTATTAATACATCAAGGAAGGCGAAAGAGAGAATTCACCAAAGACAAGCGAAGGGTAATCAAGTGCCACTCATCACCAGTCCCTTTTAATTAATAGTCCTCCGCTTCCGAGTATTAGTCCGACTTACCCTCCAGTCGCCTAAGCGTTTCCTCCCTCGACCTCTCCACGTCCCTCGAGCGGACAGCACCCCTCTTCTCCTTCTTCTCCTTCTCCTTCTTCTTTCTCTTCCCCTTCCCCTTCCCTTCCATCTCCTCGGCATAACCGCCCTCGCCGGCAGTCCAGACCCCGCCCTCGACCAGCGCCCGGAACTTGCCTCCCGGCGCCGTCATCAACTCGTCGTACCCGCCCTGCTCCGCCACGACCCCTCCCTCAATCATCACCACCCGGTCCGCCATCCGCATCATCTCCTTGCTGTGCGTCACCACGACGACCGCCATGCCCCCCGCCTCCTCCCTCCCGCCGCCGCCGCCGCCGGGGGGAGCGGAGACGACCAGGCGGCGCAGGACCCGCCTCACCTCGGCGGCCGCCTCGGCGTCCAGCGCGCTGGTGGGCTCGTCGAGCACGAGCAGGCGCGGGCGGCGGGCGAGGGCGCGCGCGATGCACAGCCGCTGCGCCTGCCCGCCCGACACGGCGGCCGGCGCCCCGCCGCCGTCGCCGAGGGGCGTGTCGTACCCCTGCGGCAGCGAGGCGACGAACGGGTGGATGCCGGCCTGCTGCGCGGCGAGGACGACGTTGGCCTCCGCCCGCAGCGGCGACGCCTCGTGCAGCCCGTAGGTCAGGTTGGCGCGCACCGTGCCTGGGAAGAGGACCGGGGTCTGCGGCACGTAGGCGATGCGGGAGCGCAGAGAAGGGGTGTGGAGGTGGGAGGAGGGAACAGAGGCGTAGGTCAGGGGTGGGGTGTTGGTGGTGCTGTTGGTGGTGGTGGTGGTGGTGGTGGTGGTGGTGGCGGTGGCAGAGGGGAAGGGGGAGCGTTGGCATCGGGGAGTGCTAGGGGATTCCGGGATCGGGGAGATGGGCGCTCCGGATCCGCTTCGGTGCGCTGCGCGTGCCGGGTCCGTCTCTTCTTGCAGCGGGTCGTATAGCCGCAAGAGTAGACTCACGATGGTGGATTTGCCGCAGCCCGAGGCGCCCACGATGGCTGTGCACGTACCGGCGTCGAACTGCAGGTTGATGTTGCGCAGGACCTGGGTCTGGGGCGCGCTGGGGTAGGCGAATCGCAGGTTCGTCATGCGGACGGGGAGCGGGGTGAAGAGCCGCCTTTCGCCTCGAGACTCGTGGCTCGCGGCGTGCGATAGGTTGGCGTAGTAGAGCATCTGCACCGCCGTGGCCTTGGCGGCGGCGATCTGCGGGACGTTGGCCAGCATGGCAACCGCGGTGCCGAGCGAGAAGAGCAAGAGGTTGATGACCCTGACGACGTCGGTCACAGTAGTACCTCCTTCGCCGAGTATCTTGGCGCCGTAGAAGAAGACGAGAGCGGTCAGGAAGAAGACGATGGACTGGTGCAAGCCGTAGAAGAACCCGATGAAGCCTGCACGCTTCACCCCGAGATGGTAGGTGGCAGCTACGGAGCGGCTGAATTTGCTGCTAAAGTAGCGCTCCAGTGTCAGGGCGCGCACGACTCTGATGTTGGCCAAGGCCTCACTGAAGATGGCGTTGGTCGCGGTAGCAGTTTCATCGCAAGCGGCCTCCCACTTGTCGCTCGTCAGCGAGTTGGCGCGCGCCGCTGCGATGACCGCGGGCACGCCGGCGAGCGTAACCAATGTCAAGTCCCACCGGACAACCAGCGCCCAAATGAGCGAGGAGAGCATCATGGTGGAGATGGTCAAAAGGATGGGCACGAACATGCCGACAAGCTTGCGCATCTCCTCGGCGTTGCGGTCGAGGCACTGGGTGATGCGAGCCGGGGAATGGTTTGCCTTGTCGAACCACGATTTGGGCTGTCTAAGGATGCGCTTGATCGCCTCTGCGCGCAGATTATTGACCCATTTCTGGGCCACTTGTTCCATGAGGAAGTAGCCAAAGAAGGTAGCGCTCGCATCGATAGCAGCAATGGCGGCAAGGAGGCCAGCAAACTTGGGGACTGAGCTCTTTTGGCCCTCCATGTTCCAGAATTGTCCGATAAGATTGGCAAAGAAGAAGGAGAAGACGGGGTTGCTGCCTGCGACAACCAGACACAGCGCAATACCAGCGATCAGTTGAGCCTTGCCCGTCCTGTCCAGCGTCGGCCATACAGTCTTCAAAATGGCCGCGAGTGAAGGTAGTTGGGTCCCCTTGGATGGGCTCTCGCGGCCCCTGGGCTTGGCAAGGCGCTCCAGAAAGAAACGGTCTAGTGAGTCGAGAGACACTTGGAGCTCCGGGTCCAGATCGGTCTGCAAAGCCTGGCGTGCATTCAGGGTCCTACTTCCTTGAGCTGCTAATCCTTGCTGTGCTATGATCCGGATACTAGAGGTGCGGCTGATGTTGACAGTCACAGGCTCATTCGTGGCCATCTTGTGAGTGATGGATCGGCAGATGGACTCCTGTGCGATGGCTTTGGCACTCAACCTGTTGAACACAGACCTGAGGACTTGAGAGTCGAAGATACTTGCTCGGGGTCCTAGCGAGATGCGCTGGAACAGGCCCACAGGCATTCTTTGGTTGCTGATGAGCGCACCTCGGGGCGACCTAGCATATTGGGACTCCTGGAGAGGTTCGTCGTCAGAGGAATCGGATTCACTCTCAGTCTCGCTGTCCGTGCCGGAACAGGCAGTCTCGGCAGAGGCAACGAACGAGGCAAAGAGGCCGCCCTCATCCTTGGCAACCTCACGCTTGAGACCCTCTTGAGCGACCGATCCATCTGCAAGGACATAGACATACTCATCGTCCTTGATGTCGCCGACCTCGTGAGTGATGATGATTGTTGTCTTGTCCTTTCTCCACGCGCGAATGCCTTCCATGATCAGATTTCGGCTCACGGGGTCGAGTCCGCTGGTGATCTCGTCAAGAATCAAAACGGGTGGATCGCGTAATTTGGCTCGGGCAAGAGCTAGACGCTGTCTCTGTCCACCACTCAAGCCGTAGCCGCCTGGACCGATCGTGGTGTCGAGTCCGTTGGGTAGGCTGGAAATGGTGGACTGGAGGAGGGCCATGGAGCAAGCGCTTTGCACGGCGTCGAGGGGGACATTGTCTGGTTCCATGGCGCCAAGGGCGACGTTTTTGAAGAAGCTGTCACCAAAGATCGAACTGGATTGCTGAATAAGCGTGACGTTTTGTCGAAGCCAGTTGAGATCGAATTCCGTGATGGGGTTGTCATCCAGCATGATCTGTCCGGTGAGGGGTTCGTAGAACCGCACGAGGAGACTGCCGAGGGTGCTCTTACCAGAGCCGCTTCTGCCAATGACAAAGGTAAGCCGTCCGGGCTCGAAACGAAGATTCGATGGCCGTATGACTGCGCTGGCAAAGTTTGACGGATACGCAAAGCTAACCTGTTGCTGTTAATTAGCCTCCCGTCCCAGGGACGGAGCTGAGGAGCAAGCGGAGCGCTCACAGTGTTCATCTCGATGATTCCCAGGCACCCAGAGGGCTTTAGACAGCCAGCAGTTCTCCCGAGTTGACCACTGCCGCTCTCATCCACCAGTCCTCGAAGCAGCTGTCCTGCCGCCATGCCCTTCGCCAATACGAGCCAGTGCGGTCCGAGCATCTCGATCGACTGGAACGCGATCAGGGCGGCATAGAAGGTCGTCAACGCATCGCCCGGACTAAGCTCGCCATTTTTGACTTGAACGACGGCAAATGAAAAGCCCAGCACGAACAACGTGATCATCCACAACTTGACGTAGCCCATCTGCCCGCAGTTGCACATCGCTTGGCGCGAGTAATACCTCGCCGACCTCCGGATTGCCGAAGTGAAGGTGAACGCCTCGTGGTCGGCCGCGTTGTACACCTTGACGAGGTCTATGGCGGTAGTGGCGGCAGTGACGTGCTTCGCGGCCTGCGCGAGCTCTCTCTTCTGCGCCTCGATCGCCGGGTCGAGGAACCTGCCGATGCCCCAGAGTATCAGGGCCGAGGGGACACCAGTCGCGAGCATGACAAGCGTCAGCTTGTACGAGTAGACGAACGCGACGACGAGGCAGGCGGCGAACACAAACACGTCGCAGACAAGGTAGCCCAGCGTCTGGGATGTGGCCGTCTGCAGTTCCCGAGTTTGCCTGGTCGACCTCTCTTGCATTAGCTCCGACAATTGCCCTCTGCCTCTTCTCGACAGTAACAAAGAAAGATAAACAAGACAAGAACAGAAAAAAAAAGCAAAAACTCACGTCGCAACGCTGGCCGTCAACCCGCCAACTCCTTCCTCCCGCGCCTCGAACCAACCCACCTCCTTGCCCATCAGCAACCGCCAAAACACCTCCCGCCTCGCCGTCCGCGCCCTGAGCTCCCCGCCGACGACCCAGGCGGCGGCGTCAGCGGTCGAAACGACCCACATGCCGGCGCCTAGGACGCACAACCAGACGGCCCACTGGGAGATCTGGGCGAGGAAGTCGGCGTGCGAGAGCAGGCCGGTGCCGAAGCGGGTGACGACGTCGAAGATGCGGCCGAGGAGGACGGCGTAGGCAGTGCGGCCGGCAGCGACGAGGGCGGCGGTGGTGAACGAGAGGGCGACCAAGGGTATGTGCCGTGCCGGGGTGAATGTGAAGAGGTGTTTGAAGGAGGATCTGGCTGCTGCCGATACTGCTCCTGCTGGCGGTGGTTGTTGTTCTGCACTTGCGATGTGAGAGGAGAAGTCGTCGAGTTGGATGATGCGGTGGTGGTCCCAGTCTGCGGAGATTATTGGTCTCATGGGTGGACGCTGGGAGCCATGAGCGGCAGCTGATGAGGCCATATTGTCTGTGTCGTCTGGTCATACAGTTCGCGATAACCGGTCTTCCGGTGGAGAGTGAGACTGACCAAGTTTTTTTTTGGACAGGAGCAGATCGCTGGTGGCCGACGTCGTGAGGAGCATCTGTAATCAGCTCAACCTGTTGTTCTTGAAGACAAGTAGAACAAGTGACTGGCGTCGAGGGTCGGATAATTCGCCGTCGCTCAATTTCAAGGTGAAAACTTGGGAATACTTTGAGACCCATCATATGGTAAAATTTTCTGGACTCCCTGAACTCCTCGTTGCAGTTATTCTTGTGTTTGGGCCCGGCTTTGTTTGCTCTTAGTATTGTCCTCGAAAACCACGGGGCAAAACAAGGGACACAATGCTAGGGGGTTAAGAGACACATTCCAGCAGGCGCAACGAAGATGCCTTGGCCACCTCTCACCCGCTGAAGAGTGATAAGATAATTTGAACTGGAATCATGTAAATGGCATTCTCATGAGCTAGATTTGGAGGCCTTTTCTTTCTGAGCCTGCTCGTAAATCCAGTCGTTCAAGCCCAATTTGTTTCTGCGAATGGTCAGCACCTCTACAGCAGGAAGGAGTATATTGGGGCACAATTACCTCGCAATCTCGACGGCATAAAACTGCATCCTCGGCACTGCGCCTTGTCAGCATCTGCTTCTTCCCATTCAATCTCCTCCATTTTCTTCTTTTCTTTCTTTAAAGTGATCATGCACCTACCGAATATGGTCTCGTCCTTGCCGTACTCCCACTTTGGATTCGCCCGCAGCATGGTGCCAAAGTTGTAATCATCGACCTTCTTCTCATACGCCATCATGAAGTTGCGCCACCTCTCCTTGCCCTCCTTGCTCTTCATCTTGTCCTCGTCAATGGTCTCGGCGGGGTCGAAGTCGGGGAAGTCCCTCTTGAGGTGCTCATAGATTTCATCGTCGAGCTTTGTCAGACGGAGCGAAGAGCCCTTGACACGCTCGAGAATGGACCAGTAGGTCTGCATGTGTTGGACGACCTTGACAGCGAACTGCTTCTCGATCTGGACAGCCTCAAGCGTCAGTAGGCGTTGCGGAGTCGGCAGAAGGGAGTCAAGAGGCGCCGCACATCCTCGAGATTGTCCGCCTGTTCGGCTTGGAAGGTGTTAGGAACTGGTCGAGACATGGTGAAGATGGCTGGATGTGTTGGGGGCTAGCAACAAAAGCTTTGCAGCCTCAAGGGACTTGAATGCGGCAACGTGCCCAAGAAGCTCGCTCACCATGGTGGGGTGGTTTCGCGGGGTTGGTTTCTTTATCGATAAGAGCAAAAAGTATGACCGAAGCTTGTGAGAGAAGTACGCCAACCCTAACCCGACTATAGCTCCGACTCGCCGTACATCCCTGGTTTGCGATGTTTCGGGGGGGTTAAAACCATCGATGTCAAATGTAAGACCACAGAGGCGGGTCTGTATTTTGTGTTTGACCAGAGTTCGTAACACAGCATGGTCAACTACAACCTCATCCAGACATCGAGAGAGTTCCGATCGGGGTCTCTTACTGCTATTTATGATTATCACTGGACTTTTTGTTAGCATTCATTGCAAGCTAACTTAGGAATGGTTTGCAAAGAAATTATTGTTACAATGCGTTGCTTCCAGGACCATTGAATCATTCATGACACCTCCTTCCCTGCGTACGTGGCTGTTGCTGTCCCGGAAATTGCGAGCCACAGCCCCAGAAGAACAAGGGAAACAAGGAGAGCACTGTAGATCCGCAAATGCTTGCACTTGGGCCGTCTTCTGGCACCAAATCCACAGCAACTCTCTTCTTTTCTCTCTCTCTCTGGGCTCATAATGCATTCATTCTGTTCCCATAGCATCATTACACACTCACGACATAATCAAGCCAAACATCTGATCTTGCATTAGATCAATCAATACACTGGTAAAGCACATGCTCATCCCCATTCTTTTACGATCACTGGTCCTGATACGCTCACTTGGTAGCCCGAGATGCATACCCTTGGCAGAAAGCAGTTCATGAGAGGACGGATGTTACGCCACAAGTTAGTAACTGATAATCCTGCACATGGACACACACATGAACCGCCGACGCGCCGGCTTGAAGGCCCTGAGAGCGTTGATTCGTCGAAAACGAGGGATAATATCCAAATCCTCTCGGAGCATTCTATAGCTTCAACAAACTCCAGTCTGGAAAGGGCACGATCCTCCTGGTTCACAACGACTGGATCTGGAAGAGTCTCGGCCCACAGCAGTGTTTCAGGGTCGTTGTTCAGTGCCCCGGATCACTGTGTGCCTCTTAACAAAACGCCCATCATCCCGGGAAATGAAGGCAGTGAGCGCCTATCAAGCACCTTATCGACAGTCGCCTCGAGGTCTGTTAATTCATCCCGACCGTCGCCGAACCAAAGTCCAAAATCAAGACGCGAAGATTCTAGTCCATCCGTTAACCGGCCAGCCTTCGACCGTAGCATCGAGCTGGTATTGACCAGACTAACAGCTCCGCAGTGGGAGGCGGAAGATTAGGGGTATTACAACGCCGCCTTCCAGGAGAGTCTGGTATGCTTGGGGCAGCATAATCTCACAACAAATTCCAAGTCGTTTCTCTGGGAGGAACCAAGAAAGCAACTGAAAGAAGAGGCTGCCATTTGGAGCCACACTAAAAGACCTGAAGCGTTGTTGTTAGACAGCTCACTAAGACTCTCGCTCGTGAGACGGACTCAGAATGCGAAGAGCCGCTACTTTCAATTCCCGGATCGGGTCCGATTCAAAGTTATGAAGTATCTCCTGGAATGCCTGAATCCTGGCGACAAGCCCATCCGGATGAACAGCCCAGTGTATCTCCGGGAAGTATGGCTGGTCAACCGGCCCCAGACACCTGGGGTCTGGTCAGCGAGATCCTTTGACAGTCTCGGGAGCGTTCTCTCCTCCCTGGACAGTTATATCTCCGCCTGCAGCGCCATGAGAGCTGACGTCCTGGCGACTCTCTTCCTGACCCGCCGCTTTCACGTTGTATACTCGCCCTACATGGGCAACAGCACGCAACCGGCGGCCACTCACTACATGAACAAGTACGGATCCCTGATGGCTTCCATCACGCTCGAGGTGGATTTCACAAATCTATCCGGTAGCTGGAGACCGGAAGCCGTGCACCTCGATGGCCTCAGAGGACTCGACGGCGTCAAGAGACTAGTTGACACCTTTGTCCAGAGCCAGCTCACCCGGCGCAGTAACACCCCCATCCGAGACCTCCGCGTGTTGGTCAGGCGGTACCACGGCTTCCGCCCCCAAACACTCCCCGCGCCACCATCATCACCACCCTCTTTCTCCTTCTCCTCTTTCTCCTCCCCATCCTCCGTCTTTTCCTACCCATCCACCAGCCCAGTCTCAACAACAAGGAGCAGAATCGCATCCGCCATTCGCAGCCGCCTCCGCCGCCGTCGCAGCACCAACGCCCTGGCATCAGCACCCTCCACTCTGCGCCCGACCCCTACCCCGACACCGACAACGACAAGACGGGAGTACTCGCCGGCGGCTCACGTGCGGCACGCGCTCTCGGCGCTCCCATCTCTTTGCTCCGTCGTGTCGCGCCTCACCCTGTCGGGCGCCCCGGCCGACTTCTCCGCCGAGCTCGCCGCCGAGTGGCCCCGCCGGGCAGCCAGAGCACCGTCCGGCGGGGAAGGAGGGGGAGGGGAAAGGGGAGGGCGCGTCATCGCCGCCGCTCCTCCAGGTCGATGGGGTCGTTAGGTTGGGGTGGGGTGATGCGGAGGGGAGGAACAAGAGGGAGAAGAAGAAGAAGAGTCTGAATCCGGAGGGGAAAAGGAAGGGACTCGTACGGAGACGGGCGCTGGACGGGTTGTGGGGTGCTTTGATGGCCCGGAGGCTAATGAGAGGGAAGAGGAGGATGGGTATGAAGGGGATTGGTTCAAGCGTTCCGGGACTCGCGCAGGACGGTACCGGCGGAGATTGGATAGTGGAGGAACACCGAAGGGAGATAGCAGGCGAGGGCGGATGGCTTCGAACTGCGCGAGGAGGAGAAGACGGCCCCAGTGGGAGGAGGGTGAAACTTAAGCGTCTGGTAGTGGCCTTGGCCAGTATCAGCGGGAGCGCAGAGGAGCTTCCGGGGCATTTCTGGTTTTGATCGCCCAGGATTGGCTCTCGAGTTGGGGGCTTCTTCGTGGATCGATCATTAGTTACGGCCCAGGTCACTTCGCAGCGGAAAGAAGTCTAATAATTGCATTAATAGTTACGTGTGTGTCGTCCCATAACTGCCCCGTTGGCCAGATGGATGGATTGTGCGCTCCGTGCGCGTTGCTTCATTGCATTATCAAGCCCGGTAACAGCGACAAAAGGGCGAGAAGCAGAGCGAGCAGTCCGGGGAGCTTGATCAAGCTAACGTCCACCGAACTCGCGGCTCCGCTCTGGTCGTCCTCGTCGCCGTCCCGGAGCTGTCCCTAGCTGCTCCCGGTCGCCTCGGGAGGGCACTCGTTGCCGTCGAGCTCCGAGTCCGTCGCCGTCACGACGATTCCCGTGCCGGGCCGGAGCCCGTCGCAGTACTGGGTGCAGCCGTTGAGCTCGCCGACGCCGCCCTGGATCTTGAGGACGGTGCTGAAGTCCGAGTTGCCCCTGGCGGTGCTGGCGTCGCACGAGGCCTCGTACTGGGCCTTGCTCGCGCCGCCGGCCTTGCACTCGCCCGTCTCGGCGTCCCCGAGCGTGGACGGGTACTCGATGCTGAAGACGGGGCGGCCCCTCTCGATGTAGTGCTGGAACTCGCTGCAGAAGGGGGGGTCGTTGTCATCGTCGTCGTCGTCGTCGTCATCGTCGTCGTCGTCGTCGTCGTCGTCGCCGCCGCCGCCGCCGCCGTTGAGCGACTTGCAGTCCTCGAGCACGGCAAAGTCGAGGAGGTCGCCGACGTCCTCCACGAGGTCGGGCGCGTTCTTCTGCCCGATGAGCAGCGTGTAGTTGCGCTTGGTGGTCAGGCCGTGGGCGTGCTCGGCGAGCTCGCGGACGAAGGAGACGTAGTCGTCCCGCGACAGGTCCCAGCCCGTACCGTTGCTGCCGTCCTCATCGTTGTGGTAGCCGTCGATGTTGTCCGGGTCGACCCCGTCGCAGCCGACGTCGCGGGCGAGCGTGATGCGCTGCTTGATCCAGTCGCGGGCCGTCTGGTTCTTGATGTTGACCCACCGCTCGTCGTCAAACTGGGGCTCTTCCGGGTCGTACACGTTGCCCAGCAGCCCGCTCTTCTCCCATCTCGTCTCGTAGTCACAGTCGCTCTTTTGGGTGAGCCCGGCGTTGAAGTAGCAGATGAGGATGGTGTTGGGGTTGTTTTTCTGGGATAAAAATAACATTGGTTAACATGACCACATATGGCAGTGGAGAGCGAGCAGAAGGAAGGGACTCGGGGGCCCGTACTCGGAGATGGCTCACGACTTCGGGTGTACGGGCGACGTGGTAGAGATCAAGGTCCCAGACGACCGCGTCGGCGGGTTCAAGGGGGGCGTTAACGTCAATGGTGCTCTGGATGACGATCTGCCACTTGACCCCGACCTCAAAATTTGGAGGGACCCGGACCTGAGCCAGACTCCCCCGGACGGCCGAGGCGGCAGCGAGTAGAAAGGCTACGCGCTCCATGGTGTCGTAAAGCAGCAACAAGAGTCACTGCATATACATGACTCCCGACGCCACGGGGCGTAGACTAATTATGTACCTTGACGAAGACAGTGAGCAAAGGATCTGCCGAGAGCCAACGAAGAGCGAATACTTCTTAAGAATCGAGCTACTTATACAAATGAGATGTGATGATGCATTTGAGCGCCGAAAATGATCTGCCCGTGTTTCTAGGATGCTGTGTCTTGTTTCACCCGATCAGCTCGATCCTTCGGCCAGCCGAACCTATAGGACCGAAAGCCGCCGACCGGGACCGCGACACAGGCGCGACCCTGTCACAACTCTCAGGCTGCCTCAACCACGTCGAATCCTGCAGAGCGGAGTAGATTCAATTGTCGAATGACTCTGCTTGATTTTGAATTCGCCAAGACCACGACAATACGAAACAATAAATTGGCGTGGGATCGAGATTGGATTCGGCTTCGACTCACACCGCCGACAGGGGGATGCTTAGTGTAGTGTAAATGCTCCGCCCCTGCAGTGCCACGCTGACAAGCCAAGGAGATCCCTTACAGCTGATCAGGCTGACCCGTGGTGAGCTACCTTGATGGGCGAAGGAGCCTCTGTTGGCGACTACCGCGTGCAACTATATGAGAATTGAAATCTGACGCCGTGACGATGTGTTTGAGTGTGTGGTAGATGGATGGGATGCGGAAATCAACGATCTTCATATATCTGCTACAGAGTTGGTTGTAGATCGAGGATGATGGAGGAAGAAGGAAGCCGACCAGGGCCGCCCTGCAGGGAAGATGTGGGTGGCTGCAAGCCTGGTGGGGCCGTGAACCCTAGTGGGGCCCGGTCCAACACTGAGTGTGGTTACCCAGTTGGCAATTCACCGAGGATCAGAAGGAAGTACTCCGTACTCCGTACAAAATCAGAGTACTGAATATGTGCTGTGGTATGATATTTACAATATGCGTTATTTCCTAATTAAACGTTGCATCGTTCGAACTGCTGAGGAACGTAGTATTTGTTAATTAGAGCTACAACCATGATACTACGTGTGAAGACTATGCCACTGCCTAAATTGAGAATAGGACCCCCTTGAAACGGATCGTCTCGGTCTACCTAATTCGAAAAAGCTGCCAGTCCCCTCAAAAACAAAAAAAGATCAAGGAAAGGAAGAAAATACGGAAAGCCTACAACTTAACATGGAAACTTACCCGTTCTACCTAATTAGTTCCAAGTCAACGGCCGTTATTAGTACTTGCAAAACCCTCATTCAACTCGGCCTTCATGTTGCTAGACACAACCAAGTCATTGCTGCATCGGAGGCAGAACGCGGACAGTCGGATTTCGCAATCAATATCCGGATTAGACCTGTGACTAATACCGCAGTAATAGTTGGTGTGCAGTACCTAATTAGACATTGATATGGCACGATGAGCTTAGACAGTTGGGAGATTGCAAACCTTGGCTCTTGTGATTCCGAGTAAACAAACGAGAGTCGGATGTGTGATTTCACTTGGAGTGCTGTGTCAACTCAAGGCCCAACAGTGTAGAATAACAGGAGCTTGTTGGGGTCCTGGTGTGTGATTGACTTTCCATGGTCTGGCCACGTCTAGGGCATATTAGCCTACGTAGCAGGAATACTTCATGTTCTGCTCCGGACTCTGTGAAGAACTAGACCGCACCATGGAGCAATCACTGTCGTGGTTTAGGTGATAAGGCTATTCTCGAACTCAGACAATACTGCCGCAAGAACTTCCTCTAATATCGAGATGACGAAGCCGACTTTTGTCCCGTGCGGCTCTAGCGAGATTCAGAGTCGCCCAGCTTTCAGCTACCGGCACTTGAGCGGAAAGGGCCACGGTCTGGGGGCCAGTTCCCCGTGGTGGCATAATCGTATAATTAGCCCTGTGAAAGTTGACCAGTTTCCAAAGTCGAAGCAACCAGTGACGCAATCTTCGGAGGCTAAGTGGGCGTCCATGCTGAAACACCACGAAACGATGTAGACGGCCCTTGAACGTACCTGCTGCTGACTTAAGGGAAAGCGGTAATTAGAACGTGGGTGACCTTGAAGTAATTACATACATCACGCACATAATAGTTTGACTACGGCATACCGGATCATCGGGCGAAACCCGATCTGCCCAAGTCATCTAATGATCCGATGCCAGCTTAGAAGAAACCCGGATTTGTTTGCGTTAATTAGGCGAGCAGTTTCCCGGTTATCCTGTCGAGAGGGATTTGTGATCACGCTCGCGGGCTGCCGAACGCAGTGATGAGCTTCCGGGAGCATTGAAAGCAGTCTGCAGTGGGTGGCTGTACGAAGGAAAAGAGTGCCTTGTTGAAACTATCTACAAAGGAGACAAAAAGAGTGGTATTTATAGACAAAGGGACTGGCCAATGCGTTGAACAGCCTCATACAGCTGTGGCAAACGAGTGGCTAATACGCTTGGAAGCTCCACAGCTTCCGACACGGGCTATCCGTGCTGACATCAGACGATAACCTCTTCTAGTAGATTGCGCGCTTCATTCTCACGTAGGTCGTGACTCTGCTCTCCGGCCTGATTGTTGCTCCGAAATCGAAACAGAATTGAATTGGGGTGAATTTGCTCGCTCGTTTCTGAATCGATCCTCTTTGAGTCTGGTTCGCTTTCGCCCTGATTTGAGACCGCCAGTCGAGCTTGCTTGTCTCTGAACTTTTAAAACATACCCAACTCACAGTATCCTCAGAGGACGTCGCACCTTGACAGTTGTGTGGTGTTCCGTATGTAATCCGTAATCCGTGCACTAATTACTAGTTGTGGGCAGGAACCAAACTACGGAGTACACAGTACTCTGTAAGCAGGACCGTTTTGTAGAAACCTTGCTTTTTCAGATTTTCCCCACATTGATCAAGCGTGGGGGAGCCGGGCCGGCGCGTGTGTGGGGAGCGGGTCCCGAGGCTCCCGTGCCGAGAACCGAAGTGGCCGACGACAACCTTTGAGAACATCCACTTTCCGATCTCGTCGACGCCAGCTCTCTTGTGTGCAGGGAGCGGATTCCGTCAACCCAAGCCAGCATGGCGCCCAAGACACCGCTACCGCCCGTACCGACGGTCGCAGAGACCTTGAAGCATCCTGCCTATCCGACGGCGACATGGAACCTCGAGCCGGACCGCAAGGGTCTGGTGCCGGTCGCCGAAGGCCGCGGCGGTCCCTTCAACATGTCCTGGGAGATCCATGGCGTCGGGCCAATCAGGCTTATTGTGAGTGATATCGCTCGTCTGACAATGTCTTCTCCTCATCTTTCTCATCCCCGCCCTCTCGGTCCACTCCCCCGCTCTCTCTTCGTTCTCACGGACCAACCGGTTGGCTCACTCATTCCAATCGTTCGACTAAACTAACTCACTCGCCTCGCTTCACCCAACGGGATGGCAGCTCATCATGGGCCTCGGCGGATTTAGGACGGCCTGGCAGCGCCAGACGCTACACTTTGGCCACGAGCGGCGGGACCGGTACTCTGTCCTGCTGATCGACAACCGCGGCATGGGCGACAGCGACAAGCCGCTCATGCGCTACAGCACCAGCGAGATGGCCCTCGACATCGTCGAGGTGCTGGCCAGTCCGGACGTCGGCTGGCTGCCCTCGTACCCGCTGCCGCCTCCCGCTCCCGCTCCCGCTCCCGCTCCCGCTCCCGAGCGGACCCTGCACGTGGTCGGCATCTCGCTCGGCGGCATGATCGCCCAGGAGCTCGCCGTCGTCCTGGCCGAGTACCTCTCGAGCCTGTCGCTCATCTGCACCGCCGCCGTGGTCGAGAACACGGCCTCCTTCGCCGAGCACATGGCCCAGCGCGCCTCCCTGATCCTGCCCAAGTCGGTCGACCGCTCCGTCGCCGACGCCGCCCGCCGCATCTTCGCCCCGTCCTGGCTCGCCCTCCCGGACGACGTCCGCCTGCCCGACCCGGCCACGACTCCCAAGTGCAAACCCCCCCGGCCCGCCGCCGAGAGCGGGAGCGGGAGCGGAAACGGCGGCGAGGGCGAGGGCGGGGGCCGGTACCTCAAGTTCGAGACCAACGCGCAGCGCTTCGTCGCGCAGGAGCTGCACAAGCGCCTCGACCCGGCCGGCCGCTTCACCCTCAAGGGCTTCCTGCTGCAGCTGATCGCGGCCGGGTGGCACCGCAAGACCCCCGCCCAGCTGGCCGCCATGGCGGACCGCGTCGGCCGCGACCGGATCCTCGTCATGCACGGCACCGAGGATGGCATGATCAGCGTGCCGCACGGCAGGAAGCTGATCGACTACGTGCGGCCGGCCAAGGGGATCATTGTCGAGGGCATGGGGCACGCGCCCCTGGTGGAGAGGTGGGAGTGGTTCAACCAAGTCATAGAGGAGCAGTGTCTGCTGGGAGAGCGCTTGGATGGGAGGGCGTGAAATGTGTGTTTGGATATAACCAGGGGGCGGAGGAGTTCTTGGGTTGATGAGCAATGTTGCTGTTGCTGTCGATCTAAAAGGAGGTCTTCCTGCTCTCTTTCTGTTTCGGGGGAACCCCATTCGAGCGACTGGATAAATCAGAGTAACAAACGCAAGTAATGAGACCGTAATTTTGTACGTGTAGCAAGGCGCCGGTATTTCAGCTTTCTGCATTCTTGGTGGTATCTGCCGACGTATTTCAGAGTCGCCTGCCTCCCCTCACTGGCTTCAACTGGATGAACCCGCGCTCAAAGCATGACAAACCCGACCCCGCTCGACACGCCTTCTTCCAGCTGGTTCCTCTTGTTGACGCCGCCGTGGATCGGATTCGCCTTGTAGTTGAAGAGGTAGTAATGCAGCTGCCCGTCGCCGGGCCCAAACTTCTGCTGCTCCAAGAATAGCGAGTTGTCCATGAGTGACAGCGCGTTGAACACGTCGAAATTGTGACGCTTGGCTAGGATGAGCGCGTCGGCCATCAGGGCGTTCAGGCGGGCCTTGAGCGCCGAGCGGTCGTCGGGAGCCGTAAAGACCACCTCGGTCGCGTAGTAAAACAGGTAGGCGGCACGGATGGATGAGTACTTGGTTGACTGGATGACTGACGATTCGAGGCAGTAAAAGGAGAAGAAGTCGGTGATCTTGCCATTTTCGTCCTACGAGGATTGCGATGAGTAAGCTGCGCGCGATGCAGGGGCCTTTGAATGCATACCTCGACCACATATGACCAGACCACCTGCTCATCTTGTGAGTCCTTCTTGTGCAGCAGCCAGTGCTCAGTCTCGGTCCTATCCCACACCGGAGTGAGTTCAAACCGCTTCAAGTACCGTTCGAGAAGATCGTGAACAGCCTCCAGATCCTTCGCCTCCAGTTCCCGAAGCCCGCGGGTCGACGTGTGGTCTGGGAGGTTGTACTTCCTCGCCTGGTACGCCGGCTTGCTGTTTGGCGGACACGGGCTGAATCCCACCTCGTACAGCTTCATCCAGTTCAGCGCGCGGTGGTAGTAGCGGCACGTGCTTACTGGCCGCGGGAGGACGATCCCGCCCGTGTAAATGGCCTGCCAGATGCCCTCCAGGTTGACGCGCCGGGTGATTTCCTTGATGAGGACGGGTGCGAGCCGCTTGCCTCTTAGTTTCTTGTGGATGCAGAGAAAGTTGACCTCGGAGCTACGAATGATCTTGTCCCGTACGCGCATCTCGGTAGGGATGGCCGAGATGAATGCGCAGAGCGTGTTGCCGCTGCGGATCCCGACGTGCCATTCCTTTCTCCAGCCTGGGGACAAAAGAGACCTGAACGGTGTTAGCGCAGACAAAACTGTTGAGAGAAATAAAAAAAAAATTCGAGGCCCGTTTGCTTACCATTTCAACAGCGACTTGGAGTATTTGAACCTGAACATGGCTTCATCGTCCTCCACGTAGTGCCCGTAGAGCAGTTTCTCCACCTCCTCCAACTCCGAGTCGTTGGTAAGGTCCATGGTGACCCAACGGAACGGCTCGAGAGCAAGTGGTATGGGCTCCGTCGCAATGTCCTCGACCTTCTGGATCTTCAAGGGTCCCTCCTCGATCAACTTGGGCTCCTCCTCCCCGAACTGAGGAACGGGCTGGGTACTCCAGAATTTGTACGACGCCATATCCTTTCGGTTCTTCCCGCTGCTTGCTAGGCCAGTCATGATGTCCTGAAGTTTCAGCTTCTTGAACGCCTCGATAGCCTTGGAAGTGATGTCGGAGGATCCTTCCCCCCCAAGGAGCTCGTTGGCAAGGGCCGGGTTCAAGGCAATGAATTCGCTGATTTGCTGCGGCGTTAAACCTTCAAGCGCCTTCTTGGGATCGGCCTCGGCCTGTGCTGCCGACGGCCCCCCTCGCCCCAGCGCGTCAGAGAGCGTTTGCTTGACCTTCTTCTTCTTGCCCTTCTTTTTCTTCTTCTTTACGGCCCCTTCGCCGCCGCCCCCAGCGGCTGTTTGGGTTGCGCCAACATCGCCTTCCGAGCCCGACTCGTCCTCCGATTCGGGGGCAGCCTGTTTGCTGTTCGCGTCGGCGATCTGATCGGCAGCTTCCTGAGCCGCTTGCTCCTTGGTCGGATCGACCTGCTTCGACTCTTCGGCCATGGCGGATGTAAGATTCGGGGCAAGATGGAGATCGCTAATTCTTCTTCTTTCCCATGCGAAGATTGGCTCAAGATATGTGTTGACGGTTTCAGGAGGAGCCTCCTCTTAGCAGACTCCGTCGCGTTGGCACAACTTGGAGTGGGGCAGAGCTCTGTTGAACTGCAACATTCGGCCCTCCGCGGGGTCGAGATGAAGCGGGCCTGCGTTCCTCTCGTCGGAAGTACCTGATACAGGCCCACTCCATGGGTCATTGGCCAATCGATAAGATCGGGGCCAATTGCTGTAATGTATGTACGGATTACAGAAGGACGGGTTTCATACTCGTAAAGTGAACCGACTAATTCGTACTGATAACTAACGTTATATGGATCACTTGATTCGAATTTGTATGTAAGGTACGGTATGTACGGAGCACACGTAACGTTCTGGTTCTTGGCTGCCACTCAAAGGCCGAGGCTAATCTTCGCACTTCAACACGATCTTCGTTTTGCGTTTTGAACTAATAAATAACTCTACGGATAACAGATTTTATTCTCCCGCAATCTGACCAGTAATTCTATGATGCTCATTTACTCGACATTCCATCCTCGTTCTCGGAAGACCAAGATGCAAGGATCGTGTGCCTGAAAGGCCGGGGTGGTCGGGAGCTGATGATTGGTTTGCTGAACTGCTCCGCCACTGCTGCCTCCTGATGATACTTGTGCCTCTTTGGGCGACGCGAGGGATGAGCTGAGAATCCGTTCCCGCTTCATCCTGACATATTATCTCCTTCCTTCTTGCTCGTCATTCGTTTGGCATGACATTGGTGCTTCATTTCTCCCCTAACAATTTTTTTTTGTAATCGCTCTTCGCCATCATGGGCAATCCAAGTACTTCATCGCTTCCTGGCATTGCCGGGAGCAGCTCAGACCCTGACGCAGTGTCGCTCCACACCCAACCCGGCGAGCGTGTGTACGACGATGATGTGCCGGAGCTGCAGCCCGCAGACTTGCCGCCTCCCTACTCGGACATTGAGCCTGGCACAGCTGACAACGAGCCTGTTCTCCCGACCATTGCTCACCCTTCGTATATTCTTGTCGACCTCTCAGAGAAAGATTTGTACACGGTTGATGCGAACACGGGCGCCGAATCCTTCATGTGCGAAATCCTCAACAATGACCCGGTACTCCTAGAACGTCAAATCGAACTTTCGGCAGCCAAACCGCCTCGTCCCTCGGTCCGCATCCGCGGCACCCACAGTCAGACCGTTCGGGAGAACGGCAAGTCGGAGAGGAAAACCGTTACCGACTTCGATGTGGTGGTCGAGCTCACGCCCTACCTCTTCTCGGATGCCGCTAGAGGCAAGTCTTGGAGACGACTGCGCACCGTCGAGAACACCGAGAAGACGCGGCGAGGAACCATCTTCCCGAAACGTGCCCCTGGAGTGAAGCGAGATATCGAAATCTCCAACCCGAAGCCCGCCCTGGCCGAGTGGTGCCATCGGTACTGCGCAAGTCATGCCGGTGTCAAGGCATTCGTCCTGCGTCGCCAGGTAACTGGCTTCGACCAGGAGAAGCTGAAGCTGAAGCTGGAAACCCTGGTCCGCGGCACAAACTACCGGGGACACGTCGACATCACGTTCCCTGTTAAGGATGACTACGTCGTGGTGTACAACGCCTGCAGAGTCAATCGGTGGCGATTAACGCCATGGATTGTTTGGTTCTGCTATCTTACCTTCTTGTGGCTGTTCACCTGGCCCTTCCTCTTCTTCAGGACGAAGTGGTTCGAGGTCGCCATTGCCGAGTGGCCTTTCTCGGTCACGGAAGCGAACGGCGACAAACGATATGTCAGCATGTCTGAGGAGCATATCTACAACCTTTGGGGTCGCGCCATCAGCCGGGCGGTTCTGTCGAAACGTCAGGGTACGCTGTCAGAGGAGGACCTCATCGCCTCACAGACCACTCCAGACGAGCCATTTGCCGGTTTGCTGGAACGCGCACCTAGGTTCCTCAGGGACGGCGTCAATGCCATATCCGCAGTAAATCGCCAATTGGGTTGGGGCGGAGATTCGTGGTAACGCCCTGCTAATGTTATCAACAATTCTTAGCTTATCGATAGTTTAGGGTAATGCGATGTTTTTCTATGGCAAGTCTCGCCGCTGGCGTTCGATAATCTCTCTCTCTGCTCAACATGGCGTTTGATTTTACCCTCTAACCTTAGTACTCTCCCCAACATGGCCCTTCATTCGATATTTGGCATTAATAGCATCCTGCAAACTCTTAGCGGAAGCAATGCTTGCTCCTCTACGACCTCACGTGTTGGCCTGATATGAGGGCAAAGGGAGAATCTAGAGGAGCCAGTTTCGGCGAGAGTGCTCTGCTCCAATGGCACTGTTTGGTCTTGGCTTCTGCGCGCCCCAATTTCTGGAACAAACTGACGACCCCGCTTCCGATGCCAGTGTCTTCCTACTCTAGCTCCCGATCATCAAAGAAGAACTCTACATATAGCTCATGTCTAATCTTCAGGGCGCAGATTGGTCATCAAGCCCGAATGATCTCATGACGGCCGTCAGTACAGGAGTATGAGTCAGGACCCCGTTGTGTCCTAATGAAACGTTTAGTCTCTGTCCTTGACAGTCAAGTCCTCTTCGCTGGGGACTCACCTCCGTGAGGGAACAACTCCTGCTTCACCACAACATCCCCGTCTTTCCACGTGGCAGTAAACGAGTTCTTCCCCTTAATCACCATCCTCTTCCTCTTCTCTGCCTCAAACTGCTCCCCTCCCATCCCGCCCCCTACCAAGCCCTCCACGGCGGCCCGAAACAACTTGTCACTCTCATGAGACGGAATGTCCCAGTCGTCCTTCGCATGTACCAGGCTCAGCCTCAACCGCCCGCGCCTCTCCTTTACCGCCCTGACAACATCCCTCCATCTCGCGGCACTGTCCCACGTGTCCACCACACGCGCCATCACCTTGTTCGACAGCCACGGCCACCACGTCAGCGGCCGCAGCACCGGCAGCCACCCGGCGATCGCGTACCCGCTCAGCATCTCCGGCAGCGAGCTGAAGCCGGCCACAAGCACGACCCCGGCAAAGTCCCAGCCCTCGTGCAGCGTGAGCAGCTCGCTGGCCGCCGCCGCCACGGCGGTCCCCAGGCTGTGGCCGACGAGGACGATCCGCGAGGGGGGCACGCCCGCGGTGTCCACGGCCCACCTGAGAGCGGCGGCGGCGTCGAGGATGAGCCCTCGCTCCGTGGGCGTTCCGCTGCTGAGGCCGAAGCCGCGGTAGTCGAGGGTGAGCAGGTGGTATGGGCTGTGGAGAGAGGTGAGGGTATGGTAGTGGGGCGGGCGGCGGCCCTGGGTCAGCTGCGCGGCGTTGCCATGGACTGGTAATGAGGTAATGAGGCACGTGTGAGTGAGTGAAAGTGTGTGAGAACGGGCAGAGATCAGGACTGGGGTAGAGCTTACAGGAGATGATGAGCTTGGCCGTGGGGTCATCACGGAGGAGGCGGAAGTTCTCGGTGGCCGTTATATCATGGCAGAAACCGCTTGGTTGAGAGGAGAGTTTGTCCTCATGCTGGACGTAGAGGGGAAGGGGAAGTATGTGCCATGCGTAGAGCGTCTGGTTATCTGCGGTGGTGAGGTAAAAGGGGGTGACTTGGTTCTCTTGTTGCGATTCGTTAGTTATTGAGCTTCATATCCTTTTTCATATTGGCATTTAGTTTGTAAGATGCGTAACTCACTTGCGAAGCCCCATTGCTCTGGTTCGTTGATGTTCCCCCACCACAACGTGTGGATCTTGTGCGCATAGAGGAAGCTGGATCGGAGTACAAGGTCAACGAGTGCTTATTCCTCCAAACCGAGCCGTTCACCCCAAAGGCCTCACTTTCGCTGAAAATACGGGATCGTGCTCAGGCTCAGAAACAGTGTGTATAGACCCAAGGGCAAACCAAGCACGAGACTTGGAACAAGACTGAAGGCTACGTTCGTCATGTTGGACGGCTGCTAGTCGTGGGTGAAGAGCATAAGCAGAGCAAGCTGCACGTGCAGGTCACTTCAGAAATCTCCCCAGGTCGTGGCCTCAAAAGTCGGCATTTCAGATACCCTTGAAGATACCCTTCAGAAGGAACCTGCCTTGGTTTTGGTACATTAGTGTGTTACGGCTGACGGCTGACGTTAAGCAAGTGGGGCGGCAACATTCCTTGGCATCTTATGCCGCCTAACAGACTGAGGAACGCTTCTGCGGCCTTTCAAACCAAATCCGCTCTTCCACGCGTTAGTACACTTACTATGGTAGGAATTACCAAGACACGAGGAAACAAAGTGCATTTCTGCACCTGCTCTGCCGGTCTCCCCACACCATTGGTTGTCAGCCGCAACACGTTCATCTTGAAGGTGCCTGCACCCCATCCACGATCGTTAAGTCCTTTGGGAGTGCGACAGACTGGACAACGATAACTGGGATTTCCCATTGACAGCCTCACATCCTCCACAGGCATTACCAGAGCATATCGGAGAATGAACCAAAGTGTGGAGGTTTTCGGCACCGACAAGACGTGCATAAGCTGGTAAGGCGCCTGGAGGATACGGTTGGTCGGTGGTTGTGAGCTTTGCTTCCGGCTGCCAATCAGCGGCGTTTTCCGGGGTTTGCAGGGGCCTTGTGGTTCAACTAGCGCGTCCGAACAACGAGCTGGGGAAACTGCATCCCATTTCTTCGGTTTGTCCAATCTTCCCGGCTTGGATTGATCTGCAACCTACCTCGCGACAACCAACCTCGAGGCCCGAGACGTCCGGCAACGTCGCCCATCCCTCCAACCAGCAATCACCCTCCTATTCTCGTGTTGGTTTCCCTCGTCCCGGCGCACAATCAGACGCCGATGTATTGATATATGACGGACCATCGCTGGCACCAAAACATCCGCTCCGGCTCGCCTCCGAAATGGAGAAGAAGAGGAAGCTACCGGCACGCGCCGCGGCAAGAGCCGAACAGGCCGCGAAGAAGAGGACCGTGACTCCTCCCCAGAGATCAGCGACCCCAGCGTCTACGACCGAACCCGAGCCGACTCCGGTCGATGATGTTCCTCCACCACTTCCCAAGTCTGTCACGGCTGGCAAGCCGTTGCCTACCGTCAATTCCCCCCAGCCTGACGACCTGCCCACCAGCGAGTTCCAAACAGTAACAGAGAGGTGCGTGGCCTATGTTTACTTTTTCTGGTCAGGCTAGCCCATGAAAAACAAACTAACAGCGAGCTAGCGGCGTTCTCGCCGAGTCTCTTTCCAGATCGCGCCAAAAGTGGACGATGGAAGGTATTTTCGAAAAGTACTGGTCGAAGCCGACAAAGAAGAAGGGTGTTGTGATTGAAGAACCGAACAATCCGCCCAAGGAAAGCATGATGAAGCTCGGCCAAGTTACCATTACCGTCGAACCACACGTCTTCGAGGCAACCATGTTCGCCGTGAAAGATCCCAAGCCGGCTCCCCCCCCACCTCCGCCGACCCAACGACCCATCATGCAGTATGGACCTCCGAATGGAATGATGCCGCCACCGCCGCCGCCGCCGACGACTCCAGCACCAACGTCATCCACACCCGCCAGCGCGCCCCCTCCGGCTCCGGCTCAAAGCTCGTCTCAGGTGCAGAGTCAAGGCCCTCCGCCGGCCGACTCGAAACCTCCAGCTCAGACTCAAACACATACGCCCGCCCAAACACCGACTCTCCCAACGGCGCAACCCAATGCCGGCCAACCCGCGCAGGACGCAGTGCGGCCGGGGCCGTCTCTTCCCCCAGCCGCTGCAAGGCCGGTTGCCTCGCCAAGAGGCATGGAAACGGTTCTTTCGCCAAGTACTTCCACGCCGTTGGTCCCACAGAATTCTCCTCCCATTGCGCAACCTCAACCGCCACGGCCAACCCCCCCTCCAAGCTATTCACATCCGACGGTTCCGGCTCCGGGCCCAGCACCAGGCCCAGCCCCTGGACCCACGAGACCATTAACCACGGCAACCAGCAATCCAGCTCCAAGTACTGCGCCCGCTGTGCCCGCGCATGCCCCTGCCCCAGCGAAACCCCCTCCTGGCACAGATCCCATCATTCTCATGCTGGCAGAGAAGGCTGGGACAGATCCTCAGCTCCGTGACCTCATGAAGCGAGTCGCGCAAGGAGAAGCAGCAAAGCATGAGCTTGAGCGATTCCAGGCCATCATCGATGCCATAACCGCCGAGAGCAAGCGCAATGGAAGCACTTCGGGCCCTTCCGCGGATCGGCTACTGGTTGATGGGAGGACAGTGCGCTACTTTGCGGACGAGGTGCGCGCGATCTTAGACATTGTCCTCTCATCGAATCCCAAGCAAACATCTGCGGACTTACGGCCACCGGCGGGAAGCGACCCGTTAGTGGTAATGTTGGTTAAAGCCGCGCTCGACGACTCCAGAACCCGAGACATCGTGCGGCGTATTGCCGAGAACAAGGCGCAGTTCGCAGACGCCACGGACTTGAAGATTATTTTGGACGGCTTGCGCACGAAGCTCATCAAAGATAGGGAACGACAGCAAGCGCAATCGCCAGTTCCTGCATCTCCGGTGTCTGCCAAGGCCAACGGCGCTTCTAATGGTCCTGCGGCGCCGTCCCCGGCCGCGCAGATACCCCCTCCGCAAACTGCGCTTCGCTCAAAAGGGCCGCCGCCGCCAGCGCAAAAACCAGACATTTCCGCCATCGTCCTCGAGTTCGCCGGCGGAACGGGCGATCGCTACCTCTTCCCCAAATTCAGCCTGCTTGAATATGTCCCTGTCCCGTCGGGTCAGCAGGTCATCGCGTCCTTCCTGCTCGTCCGGAAAGGAAGTCAAGCGGAATACCCAATGGCGGACCCCGAGCTGGACTACTATCAGCCGCTCACTATTCGACTGTTCACCTCTACCGGCCGGCACCTGGAACATCTTGCGCGCGTGGTGGCGCCGCCGGATGAGGTCAAGCGGTACATGAACGACGTCATGACCAAGATGACGAGAGCCGAATACGTATTGCTTGCGATGAGGCTGCCACGGCGCGATGGGTCAGAGGATGACAAAGACAATGAGCGCGAGGGTAAACAGCCTAATGGAGGAGCCGTGAAAGACAAGGACCAAGAAAACGGGCTCGAGAAGGTGCAGAAACCGGCCCAGCCAGCTGCCGTACTTTGGACCACTAAGGCCTCTAAGTCGGAGACCAAAGATGTCACGGCGCAAGCCAAGGGTTCTGGGAAGCCCATGGACGCTGATGAGCAATATCAAAGTTTTATCGCGTCTGTAAGTCGCAAGGAGGCCTGAACTGGGCTTGCTTGTGAGACATGCGCATCGCCTGGTTTAGGGTTGCTTTGAAACGGCGTTTGAGCGATGGAGGGGAAAAGGTTGTCGTTTTGGGACTGTGTACGGGGCTCCAAGTTCTCTCTCTCGGATCTGCGGTTCTGCTAGTTTTGGACGGCAAGAGCTAGCTTTGGGACAGGTGGATTGGGAATATCTATCATGGGCGGAGTTACACGCAAAATCCTTGCTCTTGTTTCCGTTTTATCACTATCAACCTGTCTTCCGTTCCCGGCCTTCCATCCTCACACCCATAGGTAGATCAATCTGACCTTGGCGTGTGTCTCTGAATCTTGGGAAATCAACCTACTTAGGTACCTCTAGCGAGAGCTACATAATTAGACCTGTGATTCTTGTTCATTCCCCACCCAGGTGTCAGGCGCTACGCACCAGGCTACATTGCCTGGCTCACTGCCTGGATGAAGAAGTATTCATGTGCGAGAGTGGTAATTATTACATTGCTTAATTAAATTCACGATTGAATCAAAGATGCTCCGATGTATGCAATGACCTGTCCTGGTGCCTGTACCCTCTCCCCTGATTCCGGTCGAACTTTTCTCTCAACCTGAATAGTCCGCCTCGTCCTTGGGGATACAGTCAACGCCGATATCTCCCTCAATGTTCTCACACACAATCTGCGGGGGCGAGCCCTTGGGGCTAGTGATGTCGATCCCCTCCAGACGGATGCCGGTACACGTCGCGCCGGGGGAGCAGGTGAGGTCCGCCACGACCCTCCCCTCCTTACCGCTGCTGGTGCCGCGCACGTTGATGAAGTTGATGTCGGTGATGTTGACCCTGCTCGGATACTGGGCGCAGACGGTCTCGTTGATGTTGAAGTAGCACTGGTCCAGCACGATGGGGAAGTCGGTGTTCTCGACCCGGATGTCCTTGTAGGTGACGTTGCGGATGTAGCCGTACCCGACGTCCGGGCCGGCCCAGGCCTTGAGCCGCGCCCCGTTCTCGCCGTTGAGCAGCGTCACGTTCTCGATGTGCGCGTCCGCGATGTAGTCCAGCACGCCCGGGTACTGCCCGATGCTGCCCATGCTCACCCCGTGCGTCCCGTTGCACCACAGGTTGCGCACCAGGATGTCGGACGTGTTGGGCTTGGGCGAGAAGCAGTCGTCGCCCACGTTGACGCGCGTGTTGAGGACGGTCAGGCCCGAGACGTTGAGCGAGTCGAAACCGTCCGTGTTCTTGGGCAGGGTCTGTGGTAATTATTGATATTAATAATTATTAGGGGAAGGGATGGGCGTCAGTAAATTCCTTCCCTAATTACCCACACTGTATTATCTGCATGCTTGGGGTGTGTGAAGGGGGAGGGATGAGTCGAAGGACGGATGATTATATAAGTTAATAAAAGAACAAAAAAAATTCTTACCGATGCGTTGGTCGACACGGCAGAGATGTAGACGTCGTCGAAAACAATGTTCTTGGAACGCACGAAGAAGTTGGTCCAGCACGGCGAGTCCTTGAGGTGCAGGCCGCGAACCTCGACGTTGGTGGCGTTGTCGGTCAGAAACAGAATGGGCCGGTAGTACTCATTGTCGGGGTCGAGAATCTCGTGGCCCGAGAAGCCGTCCCACCATGCCTGGCCGTTGCCGTTGATGACGCCGGAGCCGTATATCTTGATATCCCTGGGCGATGTGAGCAGCGGACTCCCCCAGAAGGGATTCGAACACTCGAAGAAAGGGGTGATTAATTATGCGTACTTGCCACCCCAGACCCAGAAGGTAATGCTCTTCTGGAAGTCATAGTAGAAGTTGTTGGACTGCCAGTATTCAATGTCGTTGGTGAACTGAAGCGGGTTATTAGCAATCTTACTCCTGTGCAGCAACCGTGGTGTGGAAACAATAATTACCTTTAGCTCACCGTCGATCTTCACGTAGATATCGTTCAGAAAACTCAGATCCAGCTTCTTGCCAATTACATATTTCTTCCCCTTCTGCAGATGCAGTAGGCCGCCGTGGTTCGCCTTCTTGAGTGCCCAGAGGAAGTCGTCGCTGATATCATCGCGGTCGTGCTTGGACGCGCGGATAGTGATCTTCTTGCGGTCCTTTTCGACAGCGTTGCCCCAGTTGTCCTTCTCCCTGCCGTGGCCCCTGCCGTGGCCCCTGCCTTCAAGTGTCACGGATGGGTTGAGCTGAGATTCATGACGGGGAAATGTTATCGACGCCCCGGCTGGAATAGCTTCACGATCGAGGGCGATGGCGGACGCCGAAGCCAGCGAGGCGGCAGCCGATAGGAAGAGAGCAAGGGACTTCATGATGGCTAACAAGGGATGGCCTGGAACCGAGTTGGCTTACCACCATCCTCCGTGCCATGTCCGACTTGATGCTTTAAATAGTACATTCGGGTACCCTTCCACTGCGGGGAACCTTGAATCACAGCCCAGGAATTTCTCCGCCATCAAAAGGGCCGTGGTTGGAGATTATTCCGTTTGTTACTGCTAAGCTCCGCCGAGGAGCGGCAGAAGACCATTAAACCGGCTCCGGTCTACAAGCCTCTCCAGGAACAGCTAGCTCCCCCGGTAGGAAAAGCTTGGGGATGCGTGTCGTGGTAGCATCGTCCAGGGCCGTTGTTTCCCAGTTGCCCCTCACGGTTACCTTTTTCGGTGTTTGTCGATGGGTCGTGGTTCGCGGACCAGGAAAACGGGCCCTGCATATTTATCCGCGAATGGGATTGCGTTGATCATCCATCTTCTCCTACTGATTCCAGATCCTTGGTCGACTCCCCCTACTCCGTACACAGTAAGTCTTTAAGTCTCCCATACGTGCTCAATCCTGGTGATGAGTTGAATCCTTAATTATCGTCAGCAGCAAGTGGGAGGTTGAGCGGAATCTCGAACCATGTTGAATGGGCGAAATCAGGTCTCGAATCGAGGCTGTCCCGTCTCGGCCGATGAAGGGAAATACGTCAGATCTTACCGAAACCTAGATTGACATCGCAGCCAACTCCTGTCAAGACTGCGCTCTTGCCCTGTACGTCCACCAGCTCGGGCTTGGCGGCGTCATGAGATCGAGATAGTGCCGTGGCGGAACGATTTGGTTACAATATTGAAATGATGGATATTACCTCCCATAGCGCGCTTGATTCGAGCGGGTTCGGTAATATCTGATGGACTTTTGATCACACCACATATCTTCTTTCACGATCTGAGGCAATCAGTCTCGAAGCCACAGATCTCGGATCGCCTGGCAAGGTCGTCAGGAATTGTATGCAGCCAGTTCTGACTCTTCCTGCGAGCGCCGGCTTGTGGTTGAAGGGATTTCTGTTTGTTTTTAAGATGGCTAGCTGCTGGCCCTTATTATGCCAGTGTTGTGAGAGAAAAAGCGCGCTCCTGCGTGTAATTAACTAATTATTGTCAGCTTTGCGCAGCGCTATGTAGTTACTGTATTTCAGAAAACGCGTTAAGATCTGGCATATAGAAATCTCACCATGATGGCATGGACATGTTTATGCAGCAGTGTTATTTTCCTTGCGTATTTCTGTAAAACCTTTGGGTCATCAAGTGTTTTTAGGTTTGTGTGCAATGAGGGTATTCGAGAAAGGTGCGGGTCGATTGTCTCGAAAAAAGTCGCGAACGAATGCGGAAGCAATCTAAAGTTCGGTTTAATGTTCGATTTGATAAGTTTCAGCAGAATGTCTGGGACTGTGGCGCAACTCGCACCGCGCTGGATGATCCAACACGCCGAGTTCGAAATCCTGCCGTGTTCGACGTGCGTGACAGCATTTTATCAGAGCTGAGCAGCCGAGCCAAATCGTGAATGCCGAGTCCCGGACAAGGCAGTTTCATTTGGGCCCAATAGCAGTCTTATTGTGCCCGCGCTGCGTCAGGCACGCCACTTCATTGTTATACTACATACGTGCTTTTTGTGTATTGACCTTGAATATTATACAATTGGAAGCTGTTCCCGAATTTCGCTCTCAACCCGAATTGAATGTTGGGGCCCCGGTCCGCCACGTAGGCCCACATTTTCCGCTGCTGCCTCAGGTTGTCGGATTAACAGCTCTTGCTGGTACCGACCGCTTTACCCGAACAGGCTTAGCCCCAGCCGCGTTGAATCTTGGCCATTGAAGCTACCACGCCTTCGCAGCTGCAGGTTCGACCTTTATCTATTAAAGCTGCCTTTGTCCCTCCTTTCCAATGCCAACTCGTTTCCCCATTGATATTTTCCCTCCCTCGATATTGCCTCCTCGTTGCTGACTGCACTCTACGCTCACATCCCCCGAATCCGCTGATTCGGCAACCATCCCCGTCAAAATGGCGTCAAACGCCCCCTTCCAGTTCGTGGGCGATTCCGAATCGGACGACGACAACTTCAACCCCGCGCCTGCCGACATGTCCGATGAAGAAGAAGAAGACGCCGCAGCTGACGCTGGAAACAGCGACCGCCGCGCAAGCAGCCCTGCTGCAGATGACGGCCAGAACGAGATGGAGGAGGATGACGACCGTCCGACCAAGGCCGGGAAGAAACGGCCTCGCGAGGACGACGAAGAAGAAGAAAACGAGGGCGAAGAGGAAGAGGATGAAGAAGATGCAGAGAAAAACGGAGATGATCAAGATGAAGACGAAGAAGAAGAGGAGGAGGAGGAGGAGGAGGAGGAGGAAGAGGAAGATGAAGATGTCCATGTGAGCCCACCTTCCCCTATCTTGCGTTCTGGGCCATCGCGTCGGCTGGGACTGGCCGCGCGCTTGCTGCCGTGGCCAATCGGCAGCTAACTTTCTTTGTAGCGCCATCGTCGCAAGCGGCGCAAGGACCACCGTGCTGCTTTCTTCGATATCGAGGCCGAGGTCGAGGACGAAGACGAGGCCGAAGATGAGGAGAAAGAGGGCGAGGAGATTGAGGACTTCATCGATAATGCGCACCCCGACGACATCGCGGATAGCGGCCATCTTGACGATGATAGGAGGCACCGCGAGCTGGACCGTCGCCGCGAGATCGAGGCGAGCATGGATGCAGAGAAGCAAGCCGAGATTTTGCGAGCCCGCTACGGCAAACGGGCCCCGGCTAGGGGTTACGGAGAAATGACGGTCGTTCCCAAGCGCCTGCTCCTTCCGAGTGTTGATGACCCTGGCATCTGGGCTGTCAAGTGCAAAGAAGGGAAGGAACGTGATATCGTCTTCTCCATCATGCGGCGCATAGAGGAACGAGCTGGTGGTAAGGATGAACTTCCCATCACAGCTGCGTTTGAGCGCGGCGGGCCGAATTCGGTCATGAAAGGCTACATCTACGTTGAAGCTCGCCGCCAGAACGATATTTTGATTGCGTTGGACGGCGTTCTCGATGTCTATCCCCGGACCAAGATGATACTTGTCGAGTTGAAGGACATGCCGGACCTCTTGCGGGTTAACAAAACGCCCAGCCTGGAGCCCGGCGCGTGGGTGCGGTTGAAACGGCCCGCAAAGCACGCTGGCGACCTCGCCCAGGTCCTCGACGTGACCGAGAACGGCTTGGAGGCCCGGGTGCGCTTCATTCCCCGACTGGACTATGGTGTCCGAGACGATACCTCGTCCTCGCTTACGGCAGATGGTAAGCGGAAGCGTCCCGGCATGCCTGGGCCCCGACCTCCCCAGCGACTCTTCAGCGAAGCGGAGGCAAGAAAGCGGCACCCCCGTTACATCCAAGGCAATCCGCAGACCAACACCTGGACGTACATGGGTGAAGACTTCGAGAACGGGTTCCAAGTCAAAGACATCAAGATCCAGCATTTGGAAATTAAGGATGTGAACCCGACACTGGAAGAGGTGACAAAGTTCGCCAGCGGTTCCGAGGACGGCACCGAGAACCTCGATCTCAAAGCTCTCGCTGCAAGCCTCAAGGACAGCAACGCAAGCTCTGCCTATCTCCCGGGTGACGTCATCGAGGTGTACGAGGGCGAGCAGCAAGGTGTTGTCGGCAAGGCGGTTAGTGTGCAAGGTGACATTGTCACTCTGAAGGTGACGGAAGGCGACCTGGCGGGACAAACAATCGAGGTGCCCAACAAGGGTCTCCGCAAACGGTTCAAGACTGGTGACCACGTCAAGGTCATCGGCGGTAGCCGGTTCCGCGACGAAGTCGGCATGGTCGTCAAGATCGTCGATGACCGTGTCACGATCCTGACCGACCAGACGAACACCGAGGTGACCGTCTTCAGCAAGGACCTGCGCGAGGCGAGCGATATTGGCGGGCAGGGATCGCTTGGCCAGTACTCGCTCCTCGATCTTGTCCAGCTTGACCCTACCACTGTTGCCTGCATTGTCAAGGTGGACCGCGAATCGATGGTTGTCCTGGATCAGAACGGCGATACCAGGCAAGTAATGCCTTCTCAAATTGCCAACAAGCTTCCCAAGAGGAGGACAGCAGTGGCCGCCGATCGGAACGGTTCCGAGATTCGGCTCGACGACGTTGTCCGCGAGTATGGCGGGCAGCAGCGGCAGGGCAAGATCATCCACATCTACCGGTCCTTCATCTTTCTCCACAGCAATGCGACCACTGAGAACGCTGGCGTGTTTGTCACGAGAGCTGGCAACGTCACAACCGTCGCGGCCAAGGGCGGCCGGACCACGAACACGAATTCCGGCCCCGACCTGAGCACGATGAACCCGGCTCTCAAACGGAACCCGGCCCAGAACCAGCCCATGCAGCCGCCCAAGACCTTTGGCCGCGACCGCGCCCTTGGCCAGACTGTGAGCATCAGGAGGGGCGGTTATAAGGGCTTGATGGGTATCGTGAAGGACACGACCGACACTCATGCGCGCGTCGAGCTTCACGGCAAGAACAAGATTGTCACTGTTCCCAAGGCGGACCTCATTTTCAAGGACAAGGTGACTGGTAAGACGATTGACATTTACAGTCGGTCGGGGGGACCTGGTTTTGGGGGCCCTGGACGTGGCGGATTTGGATCTGGCGACCGACCCGACGGCAGCAGAACGCCGATGGGTGCGGGAGGTGGAGAGAGGACTCCGGCCTGGGGTGTTTCGAAAGGTAAGAAGAAGACCCATGGCGTCCGGACGGGCAAGGTTCCCATGCTAACTCTGGTTCCCAGCGGCCGCCCGCACGCCTGCCTGGGGTCGCGCCGAGGCATCTGGGTCGCGCACTCCCGCCTGGGGCGACGGTTCGCGTACCGTCAATCCGTATGATGGCAGCCGGACTGCGTACGGCGACGGCAGCCGCACCGCGTACGGTGGTGCCACCTCTTATGGCGGCTCTCGCACGCCCGCCTGGTCCTCGAGCGCCAAGACGCCGGCCCACGACGGCTTCGGCCATGGCTCCAAAACCCCTGCGTACGGCTCGTCCAGCAGCGACCCCTGGGGCTCCAAAACACCAGCCTACGGCGCCTCGGCTCCCACGCCGGGAGCTAGCGGCGGGGACAGCTGGGGTTACACGCCCGGCCCGAGCGGCGGGTCGCATGCCTACGATGCGCCCACCCCCGGTGCCGGCCTGGGCGCGCCTACCCCGGCCGCACTCAATGCTCCCACACCGGGCGCCTACTCGGCACCAACACCGGCCGCCGCCAGCGCTCCGACGCCGGGTGCATGGCAGGGTGGCTGGGGCGCTGATGCCGCGCCCACTCCGGCCGTGGGGGCTCCCACCCCAGCCGCTAGTGGCGGGTATTACGGCGCACCGACGCCGGCCGCGTACGGCGGTGCGCCGGAGACGCCTGCTGCGTCGGGCGAGATTCGGTACGCCGATGACGATTGAGGGGAAGGGAGGCAAATATGGAGATCGATTTCGTGACGGTAATGGCTGTGGTGGGCGGTGGCGTCTGGTCGGAAAAGGGAACCAAAACAGCGCATCTCGTCCGTTTAATCTGTTCCAGGGGGGAGGAGGGGTTCATCAATTTGGGACCATTCATAGACAAGCTTCTTCGTATCTATCGACTGGCCTTGATTTTTTTTTTTTTTTCCATTTCGTTGCTCTGCTGTGTTCATGAAGGCTCTCAGGATGTTTTGGCGGTCGCCAGGGATGACTTAGACACCAATTCGAAGAGGGTCCGTTGGGTTCAACTTTGAATGGCAAGCAATGTCAGAGAAATGAAGAGCTCTGACCTGATATGTGTTTGATGATGAATACCCTGGCCTATTCCAGATACTTGATCATCCCTTGGCTTAATTATTTCACGACGACAAGAGCAGCATGGGGCGGGTAATTACCGGGTTGCGGCAATGGGTAAAGATGGGGAATGACACCAGGCCGACATGATCCGCTTGCTAATATTTAATATTTGCCTCTTTTCCCTGGTCCCTGAGCAATCACGAAAAGGAATAACCCGCCAAGGACAGCGAGAGTCGAGATTTCATACCCTGGTCGTACTCGGTCAGTAACGGGATTCAGGCACATACCTGCCTGTGGTTTTGTAGAACTTATGGACAGAGGGTTGGTGGCGAGTCACGCTCCGTGTTTGAATAATTAATTATTTAATTATTTTGTGCTCTTACTGTCACATCTGCTCGCATCTGGGTTAATTAATTAGACAGACCTCGGCCGCATCACTCCAGAGAAGCAGGCTAGAAATGAAAAAAAAAAAAAAAAAAAAAAAAAAAAAAAAAAAAAAGAGGGATGGGGAACTGCTAAAACGGACGGGAAAAAGGGAAGGGAGGAGAGACTCTCTAGGAGTGCTCCATGCAGGCCTTCGGCGGGTCGAGGTACGACCTGGTCGGGTCCTTGGAGATCTGGAAGTTCGGGGCAGATCTGATCCTTGAGCTTGGCGTACTCGCATCGCCGGGAGGTGGCCGGTTTGGGCTTGGTGCAGCCGCAGGTGAAGGCGGTATAATTAGCCGATGGTGCACATGTCGCCCTCTAGAGCTCTTTGTTCTTTTTTTTTATTTGCTTCTTTCCTTCTTCTTTTCCTCATCAGTGAGAAAGACACCGTGACTGACAGGACCCTGGACCTTCTTGGCACAAGCCTTTATTGTCATGATCACTATTAGGGCAGGTAAGTTCGGATGAAAGGGTTGGACGGTGATTAGCAAGCCGAAGAAGGGTTCCGTGCAAGGGG